>NC_027750.1:18482648-18490566 GCF_000695525.1 Brassica oleracea var. oleracea | reverse complement strand
TTTACGTCGTATTTACGAGGAAATAGTTTTTCCTCGTAAAATACTCGTAAAATTACATCCACTTTACGACGAAACAGTTTTGTCGTTACGTTACGAGGAAATAACGATGACTTTAGTTTTTCACGTAAATTCGTCGTAAACTCGACGCAAATTTACGAGGATTGTTTTTCCTCGTTAATTTTCGTCGTTAAGCATGTGTTTTCTTGTAGTGTGAATTGGAAGTAATAAATGAGAAAGAGCTTACCATATTATACCGATCTTTGAAATATGATTTGGACCTAACCAGTGCTTGTGCATCTTTTCCCCTGCAAGAGAGGAGATGAGGGATCCAATAGCTGATTCGCTCTTCCTCAGTGCTCCCTCTGATGAGTCGGCAAATAAAGCTGACTATGGGTAGGTCTGTCAATTGGTTGGGTGTCCATGGGTGTGGCACAGTCCAGACTGTGTTGGACGGGTAATGGGTAAGCTCATGTATTTCATGGTTCAGTTGGGCTGAACACCAAATTTGCCCATGGGCAAATTGGGTCAATCCAATTGCATAATGGGTTAACCCATTATATAAAAAAAGGTTTTTAAAATAAAAAAATGAAAAAAAAATAATTTTTTTTATAGTTTTAGATTATATATTTTCAAATTCAAACTTTTTTAAAAAATGTTTTTTCGAAATTTTTTTAAATTTTTTTTTCAAATTTTCTTTTTGTAATTCGAAAATACTTTTTGAAACTATTTTTAAAATTTTTATTTTTAAATTTTTAATATTTAGTTTTATTTTATAAAATTTTAAATCTTAATCCCAAATCACCACTCATTAACTCTAAACCCTAAGGTTTGGATTAGTTAACCCTAGGGGTATAAGTGTATATTTACCTCTTTAATGAAACATTTTGGTCATTTTGATCCTTAGAGTCTATATTTGTGACATAAACTTTTTATTGCTATCCTAAGGCATTTTCCTTATATAAAACAGAGTTATAATTTTTTTACATAAAACATAGAATTATAATTTTTTTTATATAAAATAGAGAGTTATAATTTTTTTTACTTAAAACACAGTTATCAAAAATTGAAGTCTATTGAATTTATTTTACATCACATTTGTATTCATAATTTTTCAACGACATTAAAATTGGACTTAGATTGAGTTTAAACAGATTTAGGGGGGTATATTCAATCTAAAATTTGAGGTGATTTGACTTTTAATGATGTTTTAGATGATTTTAAGGAATTGCAGAGAATAAAATGATTTTTGTTAAGCCACTCTTGAATATCACCTAAAACCATGAGATTTGAGTTTTATTTTTTTTAACTAAGAAATTCCACCCAAACACTCTAAAATCACTTGAAAACTTTAAAACTCCACAACTTAAAATATTTTCAATAACAGTGGATTTCAGAGTAATTTATAAAATGTCAAGTTCAATAACACTGGATTTTAAATGAGTTTTTAAAATTTATGTTTCAATAACAGTGGATTTGTCATTTTGACACAAATCACCTAAAACTTTCAATTGAATACATCCCATTAGTTGTAATTGGGCGGGTTTGGGCTGTCCAGCTGGGTGATGGGTGAAGTTAGGTTTGTGTGTTTTTAGGTGTGGGCTAAATATGTGTGTGAGTGTTTTAGGTCCAGAAAAATATATGTCCAACTGGACACACCCATTTGGGTGTTGGGCCGCCCAGTTGACAGCCCTAACTATGGGAGATCCATCTACGCAAGAAAATCAAGAGTCTTCTCTTTTTATTTTTGTTTTATGCAAATAATTAGATCACTACTTCACTTCTTATTTCATAGGAACAGAGTAACGTGAATCACTTTCCCATTATCTTTTCCATTATGCATTTGTTTCCAAGTTTGTAGGAACGTGTAGTTCCAATTTGTTTCCTATTTAAATCAAAAAGCCAAAAAGAAAAGGCAGAGAAATTTGTCTGAAGTTACGTGTGTTCTAAGTATTCTTTTGCAAGTGTTTTTGATCAACAATTATAACCTACAACAGTGGTTTATCACCCTCTGTCTCCCAATTCTCCAGCAGATAAGTCTAGTCTGACTCGCTTATGTACTTTAGTTTTTTCCCTTCTCTTTTTTTTTTTGGCTGATGCGTCCACAGATAGTTGTTTGTGTATGTAGCTCCCATTATAGGTAGATATCATCGTGAAACTTGTCTTACCAGTATTAGTTTTACTACAAAAGAAGAGAAGACATTAGTAAAAATGATTAATGGAGAAAGGCAGGGGAAAGGAAACACTTACAAAGAAATTGTGCCACCACTTATCATTTCTCTCATTTGGAACATACTTCTAGCTTGACCACTACCACCAGTAGTGTCCTTGCCATGTTGGTCTGATTAAAGAATGTACACTGGGATCTAAACAGAACCCGAAAAAGAAACAGAAGCATCAGACTAAACGAGCTGCACATACTAGACTAAACAGAAGCATCATACTAAATTCAAGAAACAAAAGTAATGAGAACTGATTGTGGTAACTTACCACAAAGCTCCATTGAGCTTCCTTGGATGGAGGTGTGGCTTGTTTTCTCTTGTGGGAACACGTAGCAAAACGTCCTCGGTTCTCCTGTGTAGTTAGCAGCAGAAGAGGCCGTACTTGAAGAACCAACAGCTCCATGAGTCATGGAATAAGGTGTACCAGGAGTCACAGGACGTACTTGATCTAAGGAAGGATCCCTTTGTGGTCTTCACTGTTGCGTTTCTGTGAAAGAGTGAAGAGGTATGAGTTGGGAGAGATTTAAATAACAAAAACATAACCACGATCCCTAAATACTAATCGCAAGATTTAATGAATGTCCTTTACCCGAATCCAAACTCTAGAGAACATAAAATTGAAACCCTTTTATAGTGAACAGAATCGAAACCTTAACACAAAAGAGATCCTAAATCAAAACCCCAACCCTAATGGAAACTCTAACATAAACATGCAACTGAATCACTTTCTCTGTGTAATCTGTCTCTGTGGCTGACGAACATAGACACAGTATGTTAGGTTCTCTTATCTTGGCCATGGTTGTGTTGGTGAAAGCAGTATCCTCGTGAGAAGTAAATTGGCCAAGATGTTTATTTATGTTGCGGGCTTAATACAAAGTCGAAACCTCATATAATTTGTTGTTTGCTGAACCTGTTAAGTAAATAAAATAGGTAAATTAAGCAGTGCGGATCAAGAGTAGACCATCACACAGATCTAATGGTATAAATTTACATAAAGTGGATCTAGCAATCCACAACATATGTTTAAATGTTGAAAGTAGATAAAAGCGATCTAAAATATTGTATAATTTTTTTAAGAAAACATAAAAATATATTGCTAATTATTTTATTAAAATATAATTTTTTTTGAAAAATAATAATTTATAAATGTAATAAATCTAATTCTATATTCAACTATGATAAAATAAATTTAAACAAATATCTAATTATTTTGAGATTTAAAATAAAAATATATCTTATTTTGGATTCTTTAACATAAATTTTTGGTAAAATATTATAATTTTTCGAGTTTTAAATTAATTAAAATTATTTTTAATATTCAAAAGTTTTCATACATAATAATTGTCTTGAAACTATCTTCACCAACTAACAACAATATGTCGCAAACGTTACATGGGATTCTTCATAGATTTCATCGCCCATATAAAGGCTTCAAATTCTGCATGTAAAGGGGATAGGTGCTCTTAGTATTTCTTTCTCCCATCAATCCATCAAAACCCTCCAAATTACTATACCAATAATTGCCCGAGAATAAGTTTTTATTCTTCCATGACCCATATGTGAAACACCATCTTTCTATCCTGCTAGGCAGTTTGCGAACTTCCTCTTTGCCATTCTAGGTCGCCGGTGTCTGAGTTCCATTCTGTGACAATAATATTTGAGTCTTGTTCTGTAGCATTGCTTCTGCCTCCGCCAAATGTAGAGTATCTCTAGGATCTCTATAAAGTCTGTTAAAAACCTTATCATATTGCACCATTTCCAAATATACCATAATATCCTAGTAAACTGATCATCTTCTATGTGTAATGCAATCCTTCAGAACAAGTTATCCATATTTGATTAAAGTAATTGCATGAGAAAGTTATCTGGACTTGTAAGAACTCTTGATAAAGCCCATGTATGAATAGCGGGAGAACTTTCAAAGAATACATGATTTACTGACTCATGTTCTGTTCCACATCTTTCACATTACATATCATATTTTATCCCTCAACTTTTTAAATTCTTCATTACCGATAAACATCTTGAAATAATTTACCATAGAAAGTGTTTCAACTTTGAGAGACATTTTATTTTCCATGACTACGCCCGTAGTGTCTTGGTATTTTGGACAAATAATGGTATATGTCTCTCTCTCTATCCGGATAAATTTTCTCTACTGTATATTCAAATTTGGCCAAGTATCTACCCGACTGAGTAAAATGTCATCCATCTCTATCTATAGTCTGATACTGACACAATGGGATGCTTTCAATAATCATCGCATCAGCCAAATCAACCAAGTGTCTATTTACGATGTAGGGTTGATGAGCTTGTCTGCAGTAAATGAATGATAAACGTGAATTAATTTATTATTTAATGGTCTCTGTCAATTGGCTGGGATTTAAGGTTCATTCCATACTGAAATAGATGCTCATGTTCCCACCATTTTGATTAGTCATTTGCTAACTAGAGATCTAGCTGATACAATACTTCACCAGCCAAATAATGACCAGTATTATCGAATTGGTTCCAAAGGGCTTGTATTCTGAAATATCGACCTTTGAAAACCTTCGCAAATAAAGAGTTAGGCCTCTCAGGTAAAAGCCAAAATTGCTATCCTAACATAGACGTATCGAAATCGTCAAAATTCTTGAACCCTATGCCACCCTCATATTTTTTCGACATAATTTATCACATGCCATCCAATGCATCCCCCTTCTATTTCCAACAATGTTGCATCAAAATTGTGATACTATAGTAGTCAGCTTCGAGGTTGTTGCTTCCAAGAGACAAAAACAGGACATGGCATGGCTCAGCATTGCTGTTTCCACAGATTTTATAAGCACTTCCTTTCCGCCTTTGGTAAGATATATAACTGTACATCCATTCACTTTAGTATGCATCCTCTCTTGGAGGAATCCGAAGATTTTTGTTTTTGATCCTCCAAGACATTCAGGAATCCCCAAGTATGAGCCCATTCCTCCTAAAGTTTGGATCCCTAATATATCTTGCAAGTGTCCCCAATCTTGCGCCCAAACTGTAAAGAGGATTTTGCCAAACTGATTTGCTGACCTGATACATTTCCATAATCCTTAAGAATATGTAAAATTGTCTGATATTCATCCTTTTGCGCTTTACATACGACAAGGTTATCATCTGCAAAGAAAAGATGTGAGATGGCCGGGCTTTCTCTTACTACTTTTAATCATATTAATTTCTTATATTGTTCGGCTTTACGAATTTTTCTATCAATGCCTCCGTGCACATAATGAAAAGATATGGAAACAAAGGATCCCCTGCCGTAGGCCTATTTGAGGGATTATATTACCATGTGGTTGGCAATTACAATTTTTTTAACTACAACGATCAGTACAAGAAAAAGAACAAATATGTTAAAGAAGCTGATAATCTCCACCTTCCCCTTCTTTAAAAATCATGTTCAAATCATGGGAGGAAGAATAAGTTCCTTAACCACCACCAAGTCCCGTGGATTGCGCCACCGTTGATGGATTCTCAAAGTAACAGAGGCAGATCCGTCCGCGGATTTTCCACCACTATCTGGATCATTATGTATAGAAGTTAGAGAAAGGCTGAAGACTATGTGATTCTTGTGCAACATAACGCAGAGAAATATTTCTCCAGCTTTGCATTGTTTCTTGTTGGGTCATGTGTGGATCAAATGAGGTGGCATAATTCATTGCTGGAGGAGGCAGTCAGCAGACGTGTGTGGAGTTATAAAATTTGTCGGATCACGCGTGGACAAGTTTGGGTAATGTGATTGCGTGAAGGCGTTGAACTCACGGGTATCAATTTAGGTGGTGAACTCTCACGTGGCAACATGAGGAATGCAAATACCTCTTTAGGTTGCATGGTCTCATGTTGTAACTGTTGGGATTTATCCACGTTTTTTTTCTCATTTTGGGGTCCCTAGAGGTTCCCGCACTGAGTATTTTTCAAAATATTCACTCCATTTTTTTTCAGGTGAGTTCGAATGAGGTGCAAAACTAATTTTCTCAGTGTGGTGTTGGGTTTTGGCTTGTTGAATAGCTAGATTCATAATGAACAAATCTAGTGCTAATATTTATTTCTCTGGTTTTCTTTATCTGCTTATCCTAGGACATGTCAAGCACAAAGTCCTTAAAAATTCTAAAATAACGCAAAAAAACTTCTAACCGAAATTCTCTAATAGTCTCATACTTCAAGCCTGTCCTAGGCAGCCAAAAGAACATACCAAAACAATTAAACCCCTAGATCCTCGACGCTCTAACCTAAGTTAGGATGATGAGGATCGGGCAGGAAATGCCAGCAACGGGACATTACATGACGAGAAATCACTTAGATATCGAAGCAAATAAATCCCAGCAATGCATAGACTGATACATGACACACAAAATTAAGTCAACATTCAAAGACAGTGAAGTTATATCGAACATATCACCAAATATGCGGAGCAGAAACTGATAACCATTCACTCGAATTGGTAGTGTTTATCAACAGCAACGGATACATCCCAAGTGCAACTCATCCCTTTAGGGAAAATAACAAAGTCGCCTGCTTCAATCTCCACGCCTTCATCGGACCCATCAGGGTACACTTTCACTTTCCCCTCTAGCAGAAAACAAGTCTCCTTTGCATCATAAGTCCACGGAAACTTGCTTGGAGGACAACCCCACCTGTTCCATCATTTCACCAAACCAACGGTGAGAATTCGACAACAACGATAAAAAGCTTAAAGACATCTTTTCCAGGCGAGAAAAAAGAATAAAGCTTTGATGATTGTGTCTACTAATTGGTTTCGAATCAAGAACTAAAGACGAAGAAGGGCGTACTTGGGCCAACTACGAACACCGAGTTGGGTGAGTTTGGACTCGGGAGGATTCTTCTCGATAAAGATTCCTAATTTCTCAGTAGCCACTGACTCAGCTCGAATAGCAGCCATCGATGGTCCTCTTGTGATGTAGGGTTTGTTTGATGTTCTTGTAAGCACCGGCCGATAAATATTGGTACTTGTTAAATTGAAAAGATCAACGCAGCCCATCTTTGCTTCTCTGGTAATACCTCTCTAACTTTTAACTTTTCTTTTCTTTTTTAAAAAATGTTCTCTGTTTCCTACTGCACGTGAAACTTTATTTTTGGGCATAACATGACCACATGTTTTGATATTTTTTCAGGGGTATTACATGATCCGTTCATGCCTCATCTCTTAAGCCAACAATCATTTTTTCTTCTACTTTTTTCTCAAAAAAATATGAGAAAATTTTATAATTTTCGAATCAACTCTTGCGTCAGACCGTGAGAATTGAAGATCTTCAAATTACTGTGTCATTTTTTATAAGCTTTTTTTTTTTGGTCAAACTAACATTGCATTCCTTAAACCAGAGTTTACCCTCCAACATTGGAGTTTGTTACAGACATAGCTAAAGCCGATTTTGCCACAGAGTCGGCTTCAACATTGAAGTTCCTAGAAACGAAATTGAACGATATTACATCAAAATACGAAACAAAGTGATAGATATCAAACATGATAACCGAACAGTTCAGGTTGACACTACAAGAAAACATCGGTATTCTGACGGACATTCCGACGGAAAATGAAATCCTCGGAATTTCCCAAGGAATTTCCGAGGAAATTCCGAGGAAATTCCGAAGAAACCCAATTGGGTTTCCTCGGAATTTCCTCGGAATATACCGACGGAATTCCGAGGAAACATCAATCC
>NC_027750.1:18473185-18479858 GCF_000695525.1 Brassica oleracea var. oleracea | reverse complement strand
TCCCCCCCCCCCCCAATTGTTTTAGTTTTAAGTTTGTTCATTATCAAAATTGTTTAAAGAATATATATGCGCAATAATTCCTCGTACAAGAAAAAACAGATACGAATTAAGGATTTCATGTATCAAATATTACTCCTAAAATGTAATTTTCTCCTCTCATGCTTTCTTTAGCAGTGATAACCATTTAGAAGATACGAGAAATCACGTAGATGTCGAAGCAAAAATTCCCAAAAACAATTAATAGACTGATAAAGGACATAGAAACTAACTTTTCAACAACGTACAAAGATTGTTTTTGTCAAAAGAAAACATACAAAGATGGTGAAGCCCTTATCCAATTAATGGAACTAGCCAATCTACAGACCAAATCACTCGGAATGGTAGTAATGTTTATCAACAGTGACAGAGACATCCCAGGTGCAACTCAATCCTTTAGGGAAAACAACCAAGTCACCTGCTTCGATCTCTACGGCTTCATCTGATCCATCAGGGTACACTTTCACTTTCCCCTCAAGCAGATAACATGACTCTTTTGTACTGAAAGTCCATGGAAACTTGCTTGGAGGAATAAGTTCCCACCTGTGTCATTGAAATCGAATTCAAAAAAAAAAAGAACAAAAGGTTAAGGCATTCTTCTCCAGGCAAGGAAAAAGGCTATAAGCTCTCTTTCAAGAGAAAAGAAATGAAAGAATATTGATGATTGTATATTAGTTGTGTTCAAACAGAGAGCAGAGATCAAGAAGGGCGTACTTGGGCCAACTACGAACACCGAGTTGGGTTAGTGTGGACTCGGGTGGATTCTTCTCAATTATGATCCCAAATTTCTCAGTAGCCATCGATCTATGGGTTTCCTTGAGTTGCCTTTTTTGGTAAAAGCGTTCTTTGAGTTGTTGGTTATGTTAGAGGGTTTTGTGAACACCGTCTGAGACTGCAACGGATATACATTTTTAATGGATAACTTGAGCCAATTATTTTTTAAAAAAATTATGGTGTAACATGATCCATTCACGCATTTTATCAAAAAATAAAATAAAATCATGATCCATTCATGCCTCATCTTTTCAGCTGGTTAAGACTTTCTATTTTTTTTTTGTCAGGAGAAATCCTTTCATTTAATGCTTCTAATATGAAACACAAAATAATAATTTTAGAAAATGTATTGTAGAATCACATTTTTATCATAATTTTTGTGATCAGAAAATTTATTTAAAATCAATTAACAATTGTGAAAAAATCAAGAGAATTTGCAGTTTACACACAAGGTTTATGTCTTATTTAGGTAGATATCTATTTGTGGTTTTCGACACTTTCTTCAAAAGTTGTTGGACGATTATATCCCTACATCCTTTTCCAATTCTATTTGTAATCTACAAGCATGACAAAGTAGATTATAATATATTTTTTTATCTCTCCACCCAACTAAACTGGGTTTTACCATCAAAACATCATTTCAAAGCAATTTGAAATCTCCATTTAATCTTTGACCAGGCTCGTAGGAAGGAAGAAGCGTGAAGAAAAAGTAGAAAAATAAAAATCATCGAAGAAATATTCACATGATTTCGATTTTGAATTTAGGATTGAAAATAATTTCAGATCACGTTTGGGCGGAGCCTCTCGGTCTCTCGTGTTTCTTGCCGGACCATGCGGAGGTCTTCTGCGCGTCTCTCGGAATCAGTTCTTCATGACGGTCCAGTGGTGAATCGGTAAGCCGGAGGTGCCTATCTCTCTTCTCCACCGCGTATGGGTCTCTGGAGCGGCGGACCCCTAGATGTCGTCTGGTTTTGTTTTTGTGGTGCTTCATCTCTTCCTCTTCAGATTCGTTTGGGTTGTGCGGTGGACTTCTAGGAAAGCTTCGGGATCCCCATGATTCGCTGGTCGTCGGTGTCTGTCAGAGGTGGAGGCTCCGCCTCCTTCGTGTTCTTCCCCATATCTCTTTTAGTTTGCTTTAGATTTGTTGTTTAGGTGTGTTTCTTCTTTTTTCCATGTAACCTAGCAATTTCTGTTTCCCGGAGCTCCGGTCTGTCTACGTTCTGATTTCTCTCTAGGGGCTTGATATATATTTAACTGTTACAAGTGGAGTTTTTTTATTTATTTTGAACTGATTCTCTGTTACAAATGGAGTTAACAAACCAAAACCATCAGACCCTTTGCTAAACTCCCCCTTTTTAACGGTCTTGATAAAAGATTAAACATACTGCTACCATCCACGTTCGATTACTAAAAGGTTTAGCCTTAACAAAAACAAACTATCAGGCTAACACACCAAGTAACCGACCAACACCAAGTAACCAACCAACGAAGATGCAATCCTGCTACAGACACTTCATTACACCAACAGTCACAAGTGAATTTAGCAAACCAAAACGACCAGACACATTGCTAAACTCTCGTTTTAACCGTCCCGAGAAAAGATAAAAATATATAATGCTATCGTTTAAGGTATGTTAGACTGTTACTAAATTGTTTAGCCTTCACAAGAACAAATCGACTGGCTAATAAAACCATTAACTGACCAATAAAGATGCAAACATGCAAACAGACACTTTATAACAATTAAAATAGCCGTATATCTTTTATATTGCACTGAACCTCAAATCAATACAATTCAGACAAAAGTTTGACAGCATAGAAACAGAGACTAGCAATTAGGAAAAAGAAAGACCTAGATTGGTTTATGTGGATTCGAGTTCTCAGCTCCGGCAGATCACATTCTAAAATTTGAGGATCAAATTCTGAAATTTGAAAGAAGCAGAAGAGAAAAAAAATGGAATTTTTAAATTTAACTTTCGATGTGTGAAATGCAAAAGACAAGACACCCACTGTTCATCTTCTGAGGATGTTTTTCTATGTCTCCCTTTTTGTTTTTGTTTTTGTTTTCTCTCTTTTTTCTTTCTTGGGAATATAATTAAATTTAATATTTTGGTGGGGATCATGTCTTTTTTTTTTGTTTGTACACCTAAGCAAAGCTAGCCTACAAATGCAAAACCGTGTCATTCACTGAAGGTCAAAATGGTAATCTTATTTGTCCAACACAAATATCTATGCCCATATTTTTACTGTTTTGGATATTCTCCTAATTTTCATATTGTTTTTGGTTTTTCACCTAATTCACTCAAAAATCAAAGTCAAGTCTTTTCATCATAACTCTTTTGACCAAAATTTCATCATATTTATGCACTTTTACTTGCAATCATTAAAAGAAAAAGCTGCTTTGTAAAAAACCACATGTACATAGTATAACTCTCTTCTTGTTGTATATTTTTAGTTACAGCTGCTTTTTACTTACGGGAAAAGTAGGGAAAAAAAACTGTTTCAGCCATCCGCCCTCATCAATCCTGCAGTGGGGAGAACTGAAAGAGATGCAGTCTCTTACATATTCGGTTGGTTCGGCCAAATAATTTTGAGTGAACCAAAGAACTGAAAGAAATCCTGCAACGGGAAAAACCATAATGTGCATTCATCTCCAAAACTAAGAAATAAAAATATTAAAAATTATTGATGGATTTAAATCGGTCCTAGTGATATCAACAACATATAAAGCACATAAACGTAAAATAAAGTATCATCCACGTAACCGAAATGTCGATAGAATAATTCCGCATACGCTATTTCGATCAAAATGACGATACATTAGAATAAACTTCGTATAATTCCCTGAAAATGTAACGAAACAATGTCGATGCGAACAAGAAATTACTCGAGATAACCATTCCATTGAAAGGATATAATAAGAATGTCCTTATTTTCCAATAAAATTTTACGAAACATCTTTCTTAAAACCAAAAGAAGAAATTTTTACGAGATAAAATTTTATAAAATTAACTTCGAAAAAGTTTTACATAACATCTTTTGTAAAACGAAACTAAATATTTTTTTCTAAAACTAACATCGATAAAATTTTACAGAAAATGTTTTATAAAACAAAAATAAACAGTTTTACAAAATAAATTTCCGTTAAATTATCATCGATAAAGTTATAAGGAACTCATTAAAAAAACTAAATAGTTTTACGAAATAAACTTTGGTAAAACTAATTTTGACAAATTTTAACCAAACATCTATCTATCTATATATATAAAGTTGGCTTTTTTCTCTTCTTATGACATGTGGAATAGAGGTTTGTTGACATGTGTTCACTTTTTTGTTTTATTACATTTTAGATCATTATTCTTTTAGATTATTGCAATTTGGTTCACTTTTTCTAATTATACACTATCTAATCCTTCTTGCACTAACCATCATCATTTGAAGTTTAATAATCTATTTTATTGTTCAAAAAATTGCAAAACGAATAAAGAAATAAGTAAAAAAATATAAATGTATTTTAAATATTTAATTTATTCACAACTAAAAATAACATAAACTTTCGCGATTTTATTATTTTTTATTATTTTCTATTATTTCATTTACAACTATATATTTATCTTAATATTAACCAAACTAAAGCATAACACATAATCTAAACATAAAAACTCCATAATCACAGAGAAAAAAATGTCAAAGTAATACTAACTCAATAAAGGTCCAGAACTCAAAGGCGATCAAGAATGAAAACTAACTTACCCCACTTTATCATAGAGTGTCTTGGCCAGAACAATCAAAAGTCAGTAAAATGTAGAAAGGTAATCTTGAGATAAAACAATCTCTCAAACATAAATGAGCGTGATCAATGACCAATGCAAAGAATAAAGAAAGCAGGTTAGAGGAAGAATAATCAACAGAAGGCCAAAATCACCACGAAGCAGGAAGAGATATACATAACGAACGATAAGCACAACCACCAGCTAAGAGGTAAGTAACACAGACCAGAAACAATCTTCCAAATCTACAGAGCATACTCGGAGGAGAACATTATCCAAACCTGGAGTGGCAAACATGGCGAAAGAGAGAGTCACAGAGACGCAAGCAACAATGAAAGCTGCAACGAGATGAGAGAACATAAATGGAAGGGCAGACAAAACGAAATCATCGTGGAGCCGTCCTCGAGCTATAGAAGTCAAATCACCAAAAACCATATCTTGAAAACCAAGACGAGAAGGGAGTATCAATGGTAAGCTAACGACGAGGAAAACAACTTTAAAAACGACTAAACTCTGACTCAACCCAAAGAGATGCAGTTCAAAATATCAGCTAAAATATAAGGAAGAAGAGGAGAATCCTATATTGAATGGAGCAGCCTAAAACAACGCTAGAAACAACCGCACAACTGGGAACTCCTAAACCCGATTTACAACAAATACTAGAAATCTCAAGGTGAAGAAGGCGATAAAGAACAAGAGCATGATGTGAGTCTTTTTCGGTGATGATGAGAAACACCGCATACCAGAAAGGTAAACAAAATACATAGATGTTGAATGCTCAATTTCAAAATATGGGAAAAAGACAAAAACATCTTCAAAGTTATAATGTTCAAAAATATGAAAAAAATAAAAAATAATTTTGATGCTGAAACCGTTAATCTTAGAATCAACAAATGCATAAATGCAAATTTAAATTCAATATATTTTTACATTAGATGCTCGCTTCACTACTATACTGAAAAAACACATTATTGAAAAAACAAAGACAAATTATATTAACATATCACTATTACTACTAAATAACACAATAAAAACACCAAATAACGTTCTTAAAAATTAAAAGTGATCATCTAATTATATTATCCAAAAAATCATACTTTTAACAACAATAAAATAATATTCCGCGCGAAGCGCGGACACCCCTCTGGTTTTTCATAAAACAAACCTAAAAAGTTTTATGATATAAGTTTCCAATAACAAACTTCAAAACAATCTTTGCCGAAGATAAATTTCGTTCAATCAAACTAAACTTGATGTTTACTAAATAACTTTCGGAAAACTGAAAACGGCATTACACAAAACAATCAACAGAAGACGATAATGGACCTGTCACCCAGACCAAAGTGCTCTCCCATTTGTCCTCGCCCGTTTTTCCTCGCTGTTCCTCCTCGCCCATCTCCTCCCCATCCTCCCCATCTCATCCTCATCCTCGTCCTTGCCGCTGTGTGCTCTTCCCGTCCTTCCCACACGATGTCTTACCTAACATCCTCGCCTATTGACATGCTCGCCCAACGTGGTAGCCGGTTGCTCCAATTTTTCATCATGAGATGTCGTTGGACATTGTGCAGTTCATAATTAGAAATCCATTCATTTAATTGCTACCACCAAATAGGTTTTTGACAAGAAAAAATCATTATTATCTATCTATCTATATAAAGTTGGCTTATATGCCTTCTTAGGCCGCCACATCAGCAAGTAGGATGGGGGATTTTGCGCCACGTCAGCACTCTCTCCACTGTTCAATATGGGCCACGTTATGTTAGTGTTTAGATGATAACGGCTCAATCTGATAAACAAACAAATAGAGCTGTAAAATGGGTGGGCTGTCCAATGGGTGTCCATGTCCAAATATATTTGGGCTTCCATTAGTTATACTCATATTTCCAGATGGGCTTTAAATTGTCAAAAATGGGAAACCAATTAATCTATGGGTGTTTGTGGATTTGGTTAATACGGACATCATAGCAGAGAGGATATGGTGTAGCCTCAGAATATTTCCCAGAGAAAGAAAAGTATTTACGATCCAACTCATGGGGTTTGCCTTTGGAGAGCCCTGTAGCAAAAGTTTGTAGTGTTTTTTTTTTTTTTTTTAA
>NC_027750.1:18426887-18468391 GCF_000695525.1 Brassica oleracea var. oleracea | reverse complement strand
AAACCGCAAAATCGAGTTTTCCCGCCAAAACCGCAAAATCATGTTCTACCAAAACCGAAAAATCGAGTTTTCTTGCCAAACCCGAAAAATCGAGTTTTTCCGCCAAAACCGTAAAATCGAGTTTTCCCGTCAAAATCGTAAAATCAAGTATTCCTTGCAAGATTGGAAAATCGAGTTTGTCTGTCAAAACCGCAAAATCGAGTTTTCTGCCAAAACTGTAAAATTTGTAGGCTTAGAGATTAAAAATATATTTTTTTCTTATATGGTCTATTATGAACTCCATGGCAGCTCATGTAAACATGGGTGTTAGTGGGTCTGGTCCTTAGTGGACATGGTTCCTAATGGACATGGTCATTCTTTGTGGATAAATGGATATGGACTAATGTACGTGGACTAACCCAGTTTACGTGGACTAACCCAGTTTACAGCTCTACGAACAAAAAGCCCAACGTAACCTTTCTCTTTCTCCATGGCGGTCATCTGCTTGAAACTCCGCCGGCTCTGACGTAATTGAGGTGTTACGTTTTCGTATTCATTGAAACCATTATTAAGATTCGCCTTTAACTCTCTTATTAAAACTCTTCCATGGAGTCGATTTAAGTTACCCTTTCATAATTTCCTTAATCTGTTCAATTATAAAAGGGTTGCATAAAACTCAGAATCTCACTCTTCACCAGATTTAACCCGTCTAATTCATTACACATACGGTAGTAAGGCAATCTGCATTTCTTGGAAGTATGAAATTTTTTAAACTTTTTACGTTCCCTGTCTGCCTGCTGAAGTAGGTTTGCCTTTTTTTAATCGAAGTTGTTCTGTAGTTATTTAGTTCTCTGATGCTCAATTAAACTTTTGTTTTGTTTTCTCCCGTTGAACCTCCATCTTCCTCAGGAGACGAAGAGTACAATAAGAATATGTGGGGCCATACATGGATGCCTACCCTTCTACGGTCTACTCAAACCAGGATGACCTCAGCAGATTCCATGTTTCATAGCAGAGAGGATATGGTGTAGCCTCAGAATATTTCCCAGAGAAAGAAAAGTATTTACGATCCAACTCATGGGGTTTGCCTTTGGAGAGCCCTGTAGCAAAAGTTTGTAGTGTTTTTTTTTTTTTTACGGTCTACTCAAACCAGGATGACCTCAGCAGATTCCATGTTTCATAGCAGAGAGGATATGGTGTAGCCTCAGAATATTTCCCGGAGAAAGAAAAGTATTTACGATCCAACTCATGGGGTTTGCCTTTGGAGAGCCCTGTAGCAAAAGTTTGTAGTTTTTTTTTTTTTAAAGCATCTGGGATATAACTGATCCATATTCAACTATATCTCATGGGTTAGCTCAAGTTTTGCATCAAAATGGGCTTTCTTATGTTTCTTGAGAAGCATCATGAGCTCCAGTTTTGAGGTTGCTGTTTTTTGTCTAATCTTTGACAAAGTCTTGTACTCATTTTTTTGTTTGTTTTTGCAGTCTTATGAAGAATACGTTGAAATCCACAGCAGGTGCATGAGACAACTTGGTCTTCCTGTCAGTATGTTTTAATCATCACTGTTAAACATCCACTCTTCTAAATGTATGGCTTGACCTGATGATGGGACTTTTGAGTCAACTTACTTTTCTTACAACGTTTGTAGGCTTTGTCATGTTTAATTATTTTTTTTGGGTTTTGTCATGTTCTATGTGATGTGATGCTTATAACTTCATAAGGATCATCATTGGCTGCTTCTTACTCAAGAAACCTTCTTTCTTTCTGTGCAGGTGATTCCACAATCACGTGCCTTCAAGTAAAACAGATGATGGGTAAGCTTATGATGATGGTTATACACGTAGGTGATATACATAGCCTAATACTTTATTGTCTTAGATTTAAACTTCTTTCATGGTCAAAGAAACGAAATCAATATATAACCACCTTATACACGCATCAACGGCTAAAACGTGCAGTGTTTTTAATGAGATATTGAAAACTCTTAAAAACCTATGGTCATGCTTCCACGAGGTTAATATGCAAAAGATTGCTCCAAAGAGTTACCAGCAAGCTGCTGGAGTAGTCTTCATTTCACGAAAGTTTTAGCTAACTTTTGCATCGACCAGGTACATGAAAATCTCTACGCTATATTTATGTTGGTTCCTGGTTATTACTTTTAAGAGCTATGCACATTCGTTTATATGGATGAATACCTAAAGTTGCAGCTTTAGAATATTTGTTCAATGAATCTTCTTCACTTTCCTGGCTCTGTCTCTTGCAGGACCTGGGAATCACCTTGGGCAGCAAACTCATGGCTTCTGGGCCAAGTCAGGGCTCTGTAGTAATACACTCAAAAATTGTTCCAACCAGTTAAATGTTTACGAGGACATGTTTTACAAGTTTGCATAGTGCATCATCACAACTGCTCCTTGATTCAACCCTCTATCTCAGTGTGTCTGAATTTTGAAACCAAAGAGGAAAAATGGTTTTTTGTTAATAATATTTTGAGGGTGTGTTTTTGTTGTCTAAATCTGGGAATCATCTGAAACTAATTGACAAATGGTTCTTCTATAGGGAAGTAGGAGATGAGAAATCCATCTTGGAGCTCGAGTTCTTGATCTGATTCTTTCGGATTGCTCATGTTAAATAATTGCTCCGGCAACTTCATAGTTGGACGGTTCCTCCAACATCATCGCTGCAGTTTCCACCGGTTCCATAATTGGTGTCTACAGCCCCTACGAGTCCAATGATATTTCCACTGTAAATGAACTACTCTCCCTTTCACCTTCCACATGGCCACTCAGAAAAGATACACAATGTTCATAATGTTGTTGATCTACTGCTGTATGTTCCTTGCAACTTTGGTCAGAAGAACAAATATGTATAGCAAACGCGTGACAACCTGGGCACAACTTGCTAGCAGCCGGCTACTGTATGTACTCGAGCTCAGTCATCTTTGTTCTTATTCTAGGGAAAGACGTCTGCAATGTACGGCGAGTTTGTCCTCACGCAAGAGAACATCTAGATCCCCAAAATCAGGAAAATATACTCTTTCAACGAAGGAAAGATGTGGTACGAGAGTCTGGAGGAAGTACATTGATGATCTCAAGGACCCTGGTCCAAGTGGGAAATCTTACTCGCTAAGGTACATTGGAAGTTTGGTCGTAAATTTTCACAGGTCTTTGTTGTACAGTGGGATTTACGGGTGCTGCCAAGAGCAGAAACGGAATGCATAAGCCCTTAGACTTCTATTGTAAGCCATTTTCTGACTACACGGTACCTCTCAAATTCCCAATAGATGCATGACTTATGCAAGTTCTGTTTTGTTATCTATGTCAATAAAGATATATCCGATATTTTACTATAGAGCCAAAACTAAGTTAAATTTATACAAAGCATAGTACTAGGTAAGGAGAAGTTACATGTCGTATTCCCAAGATTCATGATTTTAGTTCTGTAACTATTTTGTTTTTGCGAGAGCAATGCACTTACCCCGATTATAGTTTATAAAAAAAGAATCACATCTTATTACTATGCTTTTCCAAAATTTTAGTGAAGCCATAAAACCAAGCTAAAAGTTCGTTTAAAATTGATGAAGATAAAAACATAAGAATCCTGGACCAATTTATCACTGATTTTCAGCTACCATTTATCATCGACAATCAAGATAATTTTAAAGACTCTAAAAAAGGTATGAAATTTATATTAACATACCATGAAATATAACATCTCGACTCAACTGCTTATTCAAGAGACGACCCAATACATAATGAATTTATAAACAGCCGATGACAATAGATGACAATAACATAACTGATGATCTTCAAGTTATTCTTCCCATCACAGACTACAACCAAAACTATAAGACTTGACGTCAACCTTATCATCACCAGTTTTGAGAGAACCGACCTTATCATCACCAGTCTTGAGAGAACTAATAGGCCTCCAATTAAAGAAGAAAAAAACGATACCCGGTATGCTTCGGAAATTTCAACAATGGAACCTGTCTATGCTTTCTTACTTGCTGTCATACTTTCCATTGCCGCTGCATTGACCAATGGCTTCGTACAAACATAAGTTGTTCCATATGTAGGAAAAGTTATCTATAAATCAGCATTATTACAATTTATAAGAGGTTTCTTATGTTCCAATTTTCCGTTTCATTTGCATACTATTTTCGATTTTTGTTTTAATTTTTAAACAAAAAATATAAATGTTTTTTCTCATTCTCTGATGTGCTCTATCGCCAGAATTAGTTTCTCACCAAGAATCAAATAACACATATACAACTGAATTATGTTTGGTTACACACCTTTAAATTCAGATTATTCTCTAAAATAAAATTTCAATTGTTGTTCCTTTTATATATTGTCCATATGGTACTTAACAGTATATGCATGTTGTTTAAAGAAAACATATATTTTACTACTTAAACCATAAAACATATTCGATAACCACTACAAATAGATAAAAAAAATATCATTCTCTTTTAATATATTTTCATCTTCATTTGAAAAAAAAATATTTACTATGACCATATATAAATTATAACTTTTTAAGAATAAAACATACCACTAGTCATTTTATAAACCAACAGCTCAAAAAACACAACTCGATACAAAGTAACAAGATAAGCGAGAAAATCATAAAATGGCCCGCCACGGCCTAAAATATAAAACAGTTCACAACGACTTAAATCACAAAGAGGCCCTAAGAAGTTATGCTCTCTTTACTTGGAAAGGAATATGGAATAAAACAAGAAAATAAAACTTCCAAAGAGGATAAACGCGAATCATGGAATAAGGAAGAATCCGAGAAGAATCTAATCTATTAAAAAAAGTCTTATTTTTTATCTATCTTTAACAAGTCATACTAGAACAATTTAAAAAATTACTTAATATGACATATTTGATTATTTACATTAATAATAAACCAACTATAAATTTTAATTTTTACCAAAAAGAAAAAAACTATAAATTTGAATTTTTTTTTTTAACTATAACAAATTCTGTTGAGAAAGAACCTAACAAAATCCTACTAACATTTTAAATCATTTTATAAAATAACACTTAATTAATTTCGTAAATAGTAATATAATATTATAAATCAATAATCAAAATTTTATTATAAAACAAGAAAATAAAATTCTATACTATTTTTATATTTTTAAATATATTTTGTATTATATTAAAATAGAAGTGCTATATAAATTAAATATGGGTAAATTGATCTATTCTATTTTTAAAATACTTTCATTTAAATAAATTATCACTCATCATTAAAATGTGTTAAAATTCGTAAATTTTATTATTATTATTTTACAAAAATAAATTTATCAACATAAATTTATTAACATAGGTTAAAATTTTATATCTACATATTATCTTTTTATTTATTTTGATACTCTCAACAATATATTGTTTAAAATATTTTATATACAAAAATATAATAGTTTATAACTACCCTTTAGTTCATATACTATTTAAAATATGTTATTAGAAAACTATGAAATTTTAATAATTCATTTAAATATTAATGACAAATCAAATTTTAATTTTAATTATAAATTTCAAATTTATATTAATTATAAAAAATATGCTGAAAAATATATAAAAAATCTTACCAAAATAAAATTATTTATATAAAATAATGCATTAATTTAGTAACAAATTTTTTTGAAAATCATATAATCTTCCACCTCAAATATAGTTGTGTAATTTTCCAAACAATTTTTACAAAATACAAAATTTTATAAACTAAATATTCAAACTTAAAATGATAATTTTTCAAATTTTTCAAAAGATAAAATTATAGATAGTATAGAAAAACTTCTTGAAATGTAACACGAAAAAAAACAAACTATGTTGTAAAAGTTAAAGTAATCTAATATTTTGAAGTCTTAATTTAATAAAAAGAAAAAAAGAAAACTTAATATCATAACATCCAAAAAATATTATATCAATAAAATTTACTAAAATAATATGATAGATGCTACTATGTATACAATTTACTAAAATAATAGGTCTATATTCACAATATATAATACTAAAATTAAAATTATATACTTAAAACATTTATAATAATATCAAAAGTATATATTCATTAAATAAAATTAAATTAGGAAGTTGGCTGACTTAGAGAGAAATAAATAAAAAATTGTGGAGACAAGAGAACAAGGCCAAAAAATTACTTACGAGATGCGACTCACAAAGGGATATTTTTAGCTTAGGTGGTTAGTCTAGAGAACTTAGAGAGATCATTGCCTCTGCTTATTCAATTCCGTTGTAAACTCGCTTCCAGACGAATCTATTGTATGGTTCTGTCTATGGAACCTTCCTTCAGTTCGGAATTTGAGTCAACTTGTTTTTCAATTTACTTTTCTCTTAACGTATTTTTAGCGCCCATCTTTCTCGGACCTTGGGAAAATCAAGGTTTCATCCTACAATAGCAGAAAAGATCCCAATGCGCATTTGGAATCCTTCTGAGTCGTGATGGGGGGGCAGATAAAAAAAAGAACACGAAAAATGCTGGCCATTGTCTCCTTATCGTCAAAAATCTCCAAGAAGCAACGCTCGTCTAAAACAAAATTCCATCTACAGATTTCGACAACTTTCCTCAGAGTTCTCAAACAATCCTCCATGTTCATGGATAGGGAAGCGTCTGATATCGATCTATGTGACTAAGCACAAGTGCCAACCAAGTCTCTACATAGCTTCATTATAAGATTCAAAGTTGTAGTGTCAAGATTCAATGGTATTAGTGACAAAGTATCCTTAGACATGCTGAAGAAAGTACTCTAGTACGAATCTAAGATTAGGAAGGTTGCGCTCAAACATTCCCTCTATTTGAGAGGTGAAACGTGTCCGGTGTTCAAACCGGTACTACTCTCCTCCTTAATGGAGCGAATCTTGAAAAGCTCACAGGCTTTAGCCTTGCGAACCATTCAATGGTTCTAGGGTTAAAGAAAGCTGATTCCGAATTTGCTCTCCTCCAAATCTCTAGATTGAAGTCTCGAGAACTGGATTTCTTTAGTTGAAGATGTGGTGGCTGCTTGTATTTTGTCTACAGCTTCAGGCAGTGGTTATAGATCTCTGAACGTGTTCTTAGATGCTCGTGACCTTGCCTCCCTTTTTATTTCACATGAATTGCTACACTGCTGTGTGTTTCCTCTGATCATGTCAAGTTGCATTCTTTTCTATGTTGTAGTTTCAATGTGGTTGTCTCTTAACTTCTATGCTATCGGTTTCTGGAACAATTTCTCCTTGATGGAGTGTAACTACCTTTAATTTTTAATGAAATTGTTTGCACAAAAAAGAATGGCGCTTTTCACGAGAAAACAAAACACAAATTGGTAGAGTTACCAACCTTAGCATCTCCGACAGCATTTTATCCCTTTATTTTTTAAAGAGTTTTGCGTTCTAACAGTTCTTTATCCCTTTATTTTTTAAAAGAGTGAACAGTACACCTCCAAATATAAAGAGTCACTATTCAGACTCTTTAAACATTATTCACTATTCATTTTGGTCCTTACAATTATATATGTCTCACATTTGCATGATAACTTTTTATATATCATATTTTAATACTTATCATTATAGTATTTTAAAACTATTTCAATTAAAAATACATTATTAATATTTTTTTATACTATTTATAGTTATATTTGACTACATATTATTATATTTTTTCAAAAATATTTTATTTTAATACCTATTAAATAATATGTTTTATTGATTTTTGAAAGTTTAATGATTATATTTTAGTTTTTGTACTATCGAGGACTAAAATATAATATAACTAAAATTTAAAGAAAATATACAAAGGACCACTGTCGAAGAACCACCTGTTTATCCCTTTATTTTACGTAGGTCCCTCCTCTAAAATAAAGAGAGATGCTGCTAGAGAACATCGCCTGTTGAGCAAAAGAGAAAAACGGAGAGAAACATAGCTGAAGTAGGCTGTAAACTTCGGGTTCTCTTTCAATCAACAGAGATTGTGAAGGAATCCAATGGGCAATCATTTTCTCACTTTGTCTCTGCTCCTGGTGATTGTCTGCGTTTGCGTTTCCATCATCACCACTAAGCTAAACCCTAAAGAAGCAATCGTATCTCCCTCCGATTCAAATCCCATTGAAATTCACGGAGTCAAGATCCTGCGACAACCTTCCGATTCCAAACTTGCTCAACTAGGCGTCTCCTCTTGGCCCAAGTCGGTTCCTTTCTTTAACCCTTCTGATTAGTTATGTCTGAAAGACAGAAACTTTATGTTTAAGTTACTCACAAAAGAACCAATGAAGATTCTCTTTTAATTTTTATTGTTGGTGAACTGAGCAGGTGGGAAGGTGGTCCAAGCAAGTTTCCATGGACGTTTAAGAAGACAGAGACAATGTATTTCGTGGAAGGGAAGATCAAAGTGAATGTAGACGGATACGACAGAGAAGAAGATGTCTTTGAGATAGGGAAAGGAAATGTAGTTGTTTTCCCTAAAGATATGAAAGTTGTTTGGGAGATTACTGAAGCTGTCAAGAAACGTTATAGCTTAGAGGATTAGTTAAAGATAACTTGTGCCATATTCGTGTGAGTTTGTTGTATGTCTGGTTTCTAGTTTGGATCTAGCTTTATCTATGGCGTTGCAATGTAGATGAAGATTGTGTTTTATCTCCTTCTTGTTCTGAAAAGCTTGATCTTTATATTTATTACCCATCTGAACCGGAAAGCAAACCGGGAAATCATTTAGGAAGTTGTTTCCATTTTCAATTAAAAACATCAGAGCATTACATGGCAGAACTGAAGAACACTTCCACAGGTCACAAACGTATCTCATTTACTTTGCAAAGCTAAACACTAGGCTAGGTAGGACCTTCCAGACTCCTAAATCTTTGGTACACGTATGAGTAATTGAATAAACTATAGAATTATCTATCAAGAAAGTATTTGAATTAAACAATACTTGTAGAATAACGTTTTTTGTCTTAGAAGTGAAGTATTTATAGAATTTTTAAATAAAAAACTGTAGATGTATTTATGCAAGTTTTATAAGTTGCAGATGTTTGAGCCTACGCATCCTCCGGTCATTTAATAAGAATCAAGATCAATCACACACAATAAATAATAAAATGCTATACAATATGGATGGTATTTTTAACAGTCAAAGAATGGACTGAGTTTAACTGGATTTTAGGGACTTCGTTAATCCTTATCCCCACTTTACATGCCTTCTGTTGTGCATTCTCCAGCTTAATAAAGAGAGGCTTCTTTTGTTTTTGTGTGTTTAACATTTCATCAAAAGATGGCTACTCCACTGATTGTTTCCTTTGGCGAAATGCTTATCGACTTTGTCCCTGACACTTCTGGTGTTTCCTTGGCTGAGTCCACCGGTTTTCTTAAAGCCCCTGGTGGTGCTCCGGCTAATGTTGCATGTGCCATCTCCAAGCTCGGTGGCAAATCCGCTTTCATTGGCAAGGTTTGTAAAGGACTGGCCCTGAGATTTTTTTGGATGTAGGCAAGTTAATAAAATTTCAATAAAATATTTATTTTACTGGGGGTTTATGTCTTTATAATTTTTTTCTAAAATTTTGAGAGTCAAAGGCCAATGTTTAGTTAGGCTTTGTCCAGAACCGGCCATGCATATGTATATTTACTTACGTGTTATTAGAATAATCTTTGCTTGTCCGATCTTGATATTTTTCAGTTTGGTGATGATGAGTTTGGACACATGCTTGTCAACATATTGAAGAAGAACGGTGTGAACAGCGAAGGAGTTTGCTTTGACACCCATGCAAGGACTGCTTTGGCCTTTGTGACACTAAAGAAGAACGGCGAGAGAGAGTTCATGTTTTACAGGAACCCAAGTGCGGATATGCTTTTGAAAGAATCTGAACTCAACAAGGATCTCATCAAGAAAGCCAAGATTTTCCACTACGGTTCCATTAGCTTGATCTCTGAGCCATGTAGAGCGGCTCACATGGCTGCTATGAAAACCGCCAAGGACGCAGGAGTTCTACTCTCTTACGACCCTAATGTTCGGTTGCCTCTTTGGTCTTCCACTGAGGCTGCCATAGAAGGCATCAAAAGCATCTGGAATGAGGCTGATATTATCAAGGTACCTTGTGTTTGTGTATTCATGATAATTCTTGTTTGAAATGATCTTAGTATCGAATAATCACGTGTGTAGGTAAGCGATGATGAGGTAACATTCCTCACTAGGGGAGATGCAGAGAAGGATGATGTTGTTTTGTCTCTAATGCATGACAAGCTCAAGCTGCTTATTGTAACTGATGGAGAAAAAGGTTGCAGATACTACACAAAGGTTAAAAAAAAGGAATCAAATGAGACACCATAATGCCTTTTTGGTGATCTGAATAGAGTTTTTTCGGTTTTCAAATATGCAGAAATTCAAAGGGAGAGTGCCTGGATACTCTGTGAAAACAGTTGATACAACTGGAGCTGGTGATTCTTTTGTTGGTGCATTTCTTGTCTCTTTGGGGAAAGATGGCTCCATACTCGATGTAAGTAATACCTCGGAACATTTTTCAGGTCTTTGATTAGGCATATGGATTGAGTTTTGGTGTCTGTGTGATAAATGTTACAGGATGAAGGGAAGCTAAAGGAGGCTCTAGCATTTGCAAATGCATGTGGAGCTGTGTGTACAACTCAGAAAGGAGCTATTCCAGCACTTCCAACTCCATCTGATGCTCAGCAGCTCATGAAATCCTAGTCCAAATAATTTTACTTTTTGTTGTTTCTCAAATGGTACTCATGCTTCTTCTTTTTTCTTCAATTTTGTATTGACTCTAGTCTGCTTTTTTTTCTCAGTTATCTGAATAAGTTAGTGTTAATTTGCCTGCCTAAATTGATTCTAGTAGTGAATTGATAAATGGATACTGTTCTTTTTGTATGTTGTGATTCAGTTTCTGAATCTGAAGCACAGGTTTTATTGTAAAACATTGATCTAATGCTTCATATTTTATGAGTCCTGTTCTTTAACAAATGATCAAGTGACTCTACACTCCATTGATTTTAGATCACTGTTCTCATGCTGTTCTTTTGCAAGATTATTTTAGTAATTTTGTTGTAGTTTAAATATTTGGAGTGTTGTCATTGGGATGAGGCAGGTGGCAGAACAATTTTGGAATACTAAAAAACTTGGATATTTTTTAAAAAAACTTGAATATTTTATTGCATATATAAAAAGAGCTTACAAAGCTTTTGGTACATCTGTTGCAAGATTACATCCCATTTATCTCACACGATACGAAACTCAAGTTATTGGATTTTGTAGAACTCTTCACACTCAAAGGTAGAAGATAGATAGATTATTCAATCACAGCTCTTTGGATTCAGAGGAGCTGATCTTTGCAGTTTGGTCTTCTTCAGCTGCAATGTTAACAACTCTAGGACCCTTGACCTTTTCAGGAGCAAGCTTTGTAAGGTTAATAGTGAGCACACCATTCTCAAGCTTGGCCTTGACAGATTCCATATCAACATTATCAGGTAGCTTGAACTGTCTCCAAAACTTTCCATACGATCTCTCAACTCTGTGCCACTGATCTCCTTTCTTCTCTTCCTCTCTTTTCCTCTCTCCACTGACTGAGAGGACTCGATTCTCCTCCACCTCTATCTTCACTTCATCCTTTTTCAGACCGGGCACATCCAGCATGATCTCATGTCCTTCTGCTGTCTCTTTCCAGTCAACTCTCGCTGGAGACAGAGCCACACTCTGGTCCCTCTCGAGTCCTAGTGGGATTCTCTCCAAGATCTTGAACGGATCAGGAAACCTGTCTAGCCAGAGATCGGATAGCAAGCTTCCTGGAGTGTCTACTGGAGAAGACAGAGACCCTTCACTTGGTTTGATGTTTCCAAGTATCAGAGCTCCTACTAAGAGGCTTAACAGAGGGAAGTATGGCAAGTGCTTCATCGTGGTTTGTAAAAGGTTGAAACCAAAGTGGTAAGCTTTCTTTAAGTTCACTTTAGATTAATTGCTTGTTTGTCTCTATGATGGTGATCCTCAACTCACTGCTGCTGTATATATACACATTTTATGAAGAGTGCAGTAGGTTCTTGAAAGATCTTTTGGTAGAAAAATTTGGATTGTTCTAGCTTTCTCGACTTCGTCACTAAATTATGGTATTACACGTTGCTGTGTCTTCGAGGGTCTTCTCTCATTTTCCAGACACTTCATTTAACAACTAACAACTATGGAAAGAAAATTGGACTGGCCCATAACAACAGTTTCTACGCAGGCCTATTTTTAAGCGGCCCATTTATATTAATGTTTTTGATCAATCCAGATATAAAAGAATGTTGATGTCTTAGAGCTTTGGCTGATGCATGGGAAAGTGATAGGGAGAGTGAGCTTCTGATATAACACACTTCATGTGATTGCCTATGGCTATTAACTGTATCCCAAAATACTTGTTTTGCATAATGTGGTCCTCTCATTATTTTTGGATAGCCATGGTCGTGTACTAAGAGAAACTCGTTGTTTTGTCTGTCAATTTATGTGTCAAATGTAAGCAAGTAGTACGCAAGCTACCGAAAAATCTTGTCACGGGGGTTTTGGTAGCAGAACATTACTGATTTAAATTCCACCCACAAAGTTAGTCTAAGCTGATCACTTGCATTATAAATTGCTGAAATATGAATTCAAGAGGTCTATGTGTTTTTGGTTTGACGTGAGTTTCATGCTCATCCCGAACCAGAAATCAACCCAAATAACCATAAAAAAATATTTAATTATTACAAATATCGGTCAAAATTCCAATTATTTATTATTCCATCGTAACAATCTATATATGTTTCTTCTTCTTTTATTTGATTAGATACAAACATGTGTTTTCAGATTTTTTTTTCTTTTTCTTTTACAAACAATAGATTACACAACATGATGGAAACAAAAAGAGTATCATCGCCTAAAATGGATATTGACCACAGAAGGAGGCATGAAAAGTGTTTGTTGAATAGAAATGGCAAGTGGTAAATGTGGATGGAAGAGGAATGAACATATCTTTTTGCTCCGACCATCTGCACTTCCACACTCTGGTCCTGTCCCATTTCATAGACAACAGTTACGATCATGTTTGTGTTTGGTTCGGTTAAAGTTATCTCAATATCTAAACAACTAAACTAACCTGGTTTTATCTTGAATTTCAACGTTTCCGGTTTCCTTCGAGATATAAACTTGATTGGGTTGTCCGAGGATTGCCTATGCCTATCTGCTGCGGAAATTAACTGTAACAAAATCCGAAAATTAAGTTAACCGGCTATGATTCCAATTTTGATATTGAAAAAGAGTAAAGGTTTATTTGGTTACCTTTTCATCAAACCGGAAGAGAGATTGGTCGAAGTATGGGGAAGGACTCTGTGACTGACAACTGAAAGGCAATGAGACCAACATCTTCTTCACAAACTGTGTATAACATTTGATCAGATTCAACTCTCATTGGTCGAGATAAATTACTTACAAACGGAGATGCTACAAAAGATGTACTAACCTGAGAAAAACTGTTTGATTTGTTCTTCAAGTACTTTAGTTGTTCAAGAGCGTGGACACTATTAGAATGCGAGGTTACAAAGTTCATGAAGGGCGAACTACTTGATACTGTAAAGTGATCACTGAACTGCTCAAATAGCTGGTAAAGATCTTCTGCTGAGTTCTGCATATAGATCAATGTCCTAAGTCAATTTATAAGTAATAGCAATTTTCCACAAATTACAAAATCACATCCATTTACCTGATAGAATGCTACAATGTCAGTTGTTTCCATATTATAGACCGCGAAGAAAGCTGGAAGATGATCAGCATTTCTTCCCACCTGAGATTATCCATCAACACCACAAATCTATTCAGTCGAATTGTCAACTCTTAAAACGGTCAATATCAGTTCAATTCAACATAAAATCTGTATTACAGAGAGCTCACCCCACCATCTACACTGCCAAATTTGATCAAGAGGTGATGTCGATCCAAGAACTGAACCTGAGCATCAAGAACAGCCACAAAGTTAGTCGCTTTTCTTCGTCAAATGGTAAACGCTTGAAACAAACTCCAATACGTACGTAGCATGAACACATAAATTACCTTCCAGATAATCAAGTCCACATAATCCTGGAAATGGAAATAGAACTTCTTCTTCAGGCTTTGAACTCTCTGCCAAAATCAAAACGTGTCTCTTCGATCAGTTCAATCCAACATGCAGTTGACTGATAAAGGTAGATAATGGTACATCAACTAAGTCCCTAAGAACCTTAACCCTCCGTTATCTAGTCTACCAAAGTAAAACAGTCTTGGAACAAATCAAGAGCAAACAAACCATCGTGTTATCCGGTTCTTCATTCCAAATCTCTCTGAAGATGAAGGAAAGTAGCCGTTGCTTGATGCCACTAAGAAACGAATTATCAGCATTTGGTTGGGTATGGCGCAACCCATTCTCCCCATCATCTTCCCTGTCCTGCTGCTTATTCTTATCTTGAGTCGTGGTCATCATCATCGCCTACACAGAAACCTTAAACAATCTCAAGTACCATTTCTTTTAAGTGAGAAGGAGACTGTCTGTAACTTTTGCTTAACCTGAGAATTAGAATTGAGGAAAAGCTCATCGTCTTCACGACAAAAGTAGCCAATGGCACGAGCATCAACGAGATGACCCGAATCCCTAATCTGAAGAAGATGAATCTTCTGATACCGCAACGAGAGAATCGCGACAAGGTCATCGTACATGAAAACGCCCATGTTATAAGCCAAATTAACGAAATCGTGAAGAAAAACCCTCTCATCTAACACCACACCATCGTCCAATCGAAGCAACACGAAGGTGATCTTATCGATCGAAGGAACGCCGGGAACGGCGCCGGGGGAAGGAGCGGAGTCGTGGATCTGAGCGGTGGAGGTGGCGAAGAGGCCGAATCGTCGGGAGGGGAAGTAGAGGAAGAAGTCTTTGCAGATGAGCTCGTTAGCGGAGGCGAGGTTGACGGAGTAGAGCTGGGTGAAGAAGCTGTCGAAGCGGGAGGCGCGGCGGGGGAGGGGAGGGAGCGTGTCGTCGGAGTCGGAGGTGTAAGTGAGCCACGAGGGGCGGTAGACGACGAGCTCTTGGTGGTTGCGGCTGAAGCTGATGAGGAAGAGTCCGTCTTCGGTGAATTTGCGGAAGCAGTGATCGGGGCACTCGACATCGTAGAGTGTGTGGCTTGGGACTAGGTTCTCGTAGAATTTTCTAGCTCGATTCACCTGAAGAAGAGATTAAGAGAAAAGTGAGATTACTCAAAGAGTGAGATAGAGAGAGAGGGTTTGACTGACGGAAGCGCCGGGAGGAGATGAGCGAATCTGACGTTCGAAAACCCTACACGTGACGTTACCGCTTGAGAACATTCCACGCAGTGACGACGAAAAGCTTTTTAGTTATGTGGTTTTACTGGTAACTGGTGAATCGGTGTTGGAGGAGACGATGGGAGATGGAATATATCTTCTCACGATTTTTTTTTTTTATTTTAATATTTCTCGATCTACTAAGATCAATTATGGGCTTTCTATTGGTCTTTAAAATGGGCTGATTGTTGTATGCTGCCCAATGGTATTTACCCTAACCTTTTTTCTGATGCGGGAGCAAAAGCTCAAAAGGTACTCAAGGGAGATGCAACTGATCAGCATTCGATGTGTGTCACTGTGACATAAGTCTGAGCGTTCGGATATAAGCAGTGCTCGGGTATCTACAATTTAGGCCAGCTTCTGTTTGATTCAGTTGATAAAACATAGATCAAGCTTCTGTTAAAAGTTTGGGTTTGATTCAGTTCGGTTTAATAATTTAGGAAATTTGGAAAAGAGATCCGATCCTGTAGTTTTTGGGACTTTTAAAATGTTAGATAGTTCATTTAGTTTTTGAATATTTTATATAAAAATATTAAAGTAATTTGGTTTTTATGGATAAAAATATTCAGTTGCTAAATACTCTCTCCTTTTCAAAATAGACGATGTTTTGGAGAGTTTAAAATGTTTCAAAATACTTGATGTTTTGATATCTTATATTAGTTTTAGTTTTACAGAAAACTGTGTCCCCAATGATGTTTTATAGTTGTTTTTATGATTGGCTGAATTAGTTTTATTTTATATTTTTAATATTACTTTTTAGAAAAAAGAGTATGCCTTAATTCTCGTGTATTCACCTAAAACATCAAGTATTTTGAAACAGAGGGAGTAGTATTTTTAGATATTTGGTTATTTCAGACTTAATGAGAACTGATATATAAATGGTACTTCATATATTCATATAGCCATTCCTTCAGGTAGGCATGATCTATATGTTTGTTTCTTTATGTTGACAACTTGTGAAAAATCAGAGGTGCTAATGTTAATTGTAGTTTGGTTTGCAAATGACACAGCCTTGTTGGCCATGAAGACTCATGGTCTTCCTTTGGTTCAGTGGGTTTGTGCAGAGAAGCTTATTCTGTTAAATCCTCAAGGTATAACTTCGATTACTACTTTGATACACATGTGCCTCTTAAAGGTATGCATTCTAATTCACTTTGTATCCATTTTGGCGTGAATCATAGTAAGTATTGGAACTATAAGCATGAAAAAGGTTCATCTTATTATAAACTCTCTTTATCGTTGAATGCAATGATGATCGTATCTTTCCATACTTATTATCCTTCAAGTACTGAATACCAATATACCAAAACAGAATGAAATATACGTTTGATTCTATATTCAATTGAAGTTGCTATTAGTAACGTGCCAAGATTCACGATTTTGATGTGAACTATCTGTTACACGTTGACACATCACAACTTAGCAGATGGCTATAATTGGTCAGTTGAATCTGGCTGTACAAGTTGGAAGATGATTGAGCTCGTTACTCCAACAGTTTAATCATATAAAGATGGTCATTACCATAACATAGTTGAACCTGTACAAAACTGTACAAAGCATTGAGTAAAGCATTCACATTAGCCATAAGTAGAACTTGAGCCTTAGTCTTCACATACATACATTCAACAATAGTACTTAACAAGACTGTAAAAGAATCTATTCAACTTCGACTTTATTTTCCAATCACGAACGTGTGCACTTGATGCCCTCACAAATAGCCAACCAGACACAAAACAGAGTCAAGCAAATAGCAGCATCGATAGCAAGAACAATCTGAACAAGGCGCCGCCATTTCCATTCAAAGCTATGAGAACCAGAACGTCCTCTTCTCGGTACACACTCCTTCTGCGAGGATGTCTCTGCTGCAGACGAAGCTTCGCAACGATCGGCTCTATCATTAGAGTTCCTGTGTTCGTCAAGCTCAGCGCCTCTAACCGAGACGACATGATCTTTCCCTCGCTTCTTCTCTTGCTTGCTTGACCTCCCCAAAAGCGGAGCTTTAGTAGAACTCACACCTTCGCTCTGTTCAGCGAGGTTACTATTACTCGTCTTCAGCTCGTTGTTAGCAGTCTCAGCAGCAACACGCTCAAGCGAAGCTATGAGTTTGGAAACAACATCATCAACATTGATAGAACCAATAGCCGCAGTGAAGCTTCCTCTACAGTTCTTCCTCGCAGCTTTCTTGAACTCGTCTCTCAGATGCTCAAGAAACTTGAGAACGCTGACTTTCCCTAAAGCCTCATCAACGATGGCGAAATACACAAACCCATCTCCAATTAGAAACCCAAACCTCCTCTTACCTATGGATTCGAAGTACCAAGCGTGAAAAGGCGGAGTCTTTTCCAAACACAGACCCGCGAGGCTCTCGTTGCTCTGATCTCCTCCGTTGTAAGCGTATAGAATCTGATTGTCTCTGGAGACGCAACAGTAGTGAACCGTGTTCTTGATTAAACCCATTCAGGAAATCAAATTGAGACAGAAGAGGAAAGAGGAGAGGTCTGAGATTAGGGCAAAGAAGAAGAGGGAGATTGCGATGAAGAGGTCGGAGAAGAAGTCGAAGAGAAGGAGAAAGTACCAACAGAATCCTTCGGCGATGTATTCAAAATCGAGGATGAAATCTATCATCCCTCTCTCTAGGGTTAGGGGTCATGTGTGTGGAGAAAAGAAACAAAAGGGGCTCGAGCTTTTGGAATGTGTCTTGTCTTCGCGAAGAAATAAGGAAAAGGAAAAAGTCAGAACCGGAGGACCAATCAAGAGGACGTGCGTGGTCCACAACGTAAATGACCTAAACAGACAGAGAAAGAATCAAAGAATAATAGTTTGGGATTTGTCCAGTTTAACTGCGTTTAATGTTGAGAGATACGCTTGGCCAAGTTTGAGAAAGGATAGTGGATAATTGTTGTTACCTAAATTACTTTTGCCCCTTATCGAGAAAATCAGAACAAAAATGTGCAATTGGAATGGGAGATTCTTATCGTTCGCAGGCCGACTTCAGTTAATCAACTCTGTGATTATGAGTCTTACTAACTTCTGAATGTCTGCTTTCGGATTACCAAAACAATGCTTGGGTGAAATTGAAAGTTTATGCTCAGCTTCAGCTTTCCTTTGGTCTGGGCCTGAAATGAGTACAAAAAAGGCTAAAGTTGCTTGGAGTGAAGTATGTAAACAGAAGTCTGAAAGTGGTTTGGGGATACGATCTTTGAGAGAATTGAATGAAGTAACTTGTCTAAAACTTATATGGAGGCTTATTTCTGGACAGAAATCACTATGGATAAAATGGATTCAAATTTATCTGATCCGTAAAGGTTCATTTTGGTCCATAAGAGAAAGGATCTTGGATGTGGAAGAAAATCCTTAAAGCAAGGGCAGTTGCTAAGGGTTTTCACCGAGTAGATGTCAAGAATGGAGAGGCTACTTCTTTATGGAATGACCATTGGAGTAAAATGGGAAGATTAATTGATGTGTTGGGAGCTAGAGGCAAAATTGACTTGGGTATATCTGAGAATGCAACAGTTGCTGAGGCTATCTCCAATCGCAGAAGAAGATGTCACCGCCTAGCTATTCTGAACCATATTGAAGATGAAATAGAGAGGCTGAGAAATGAGAATTATCAGATGGAGGATATAGCCCTATGGAGAAGTAAGGAAGAGATGTATAAAATGGCATTTTCTACTAAGAATACTTGGCTTCAAATCAGGACAATATATGTAACTCAAAGATGGAGTAATGGCGTCTGGTTCAAGCATGCTACTCCTAAGTACACTTTTCATACATGGACAACAATGAGAAACAGACTATCAGCTTGTGACAGGATGCTCAAGTGGAATCAAAACATTGATCCTACTTGTATCATTTGTCAACAGTCTATGGAGACGCGAAATCACTTGTTCTTCTCTTGTTCATACTCAAGTCAAGTCTGGAGGAAGCTGGTAATAGGGTTACTTCAGTCGAGTTATACAGAAAACTGGGAAGAAATTGTCAACCTCACACTTGATAGTAGAATGGAGAGAGTACGACTATTCTTGCTGAGATACACCTTTCAAGCTGCTGGTCATACACTGTGGTAGGAAAGAAATAGGAGAAGGCATGGAGAGAAGCAACATCCATCTAATCTGCTGGTGAAAATAATTGATAAGACTGTGAGAAATAGACTCTCAACCATAAGGCGCCAAGGTGATTACAAGATGGAGGAGGGCCTTAGAATATGGTTTGGAACTAGATGATTTGTAAATAGAAGTTTCTATTCTTCGATCTTTCTATTTCATTGATGGTAAGCATAGTCTTTTGAATAAAATTTAACATTTATTAAAAAAAAAAAAAAATTTGCTTTTGCCGAAACCTCCTCTTACATCCCTTGGTCTGAAAGACATTTCCCGTTGCTCATTTTGCACATGTTTCATAAAACTAATGGGCCTTGGTGGGCCCATGATTGATAAGCCCATAACAATTTCCTTATAACAAGGTGTCACCTTCCTATTGAATTGTGACCGAAACAAATAAAAAAAAAAGGAACTGGAGAAAAGCTAATTGCAGAGTGGGAACGGAAACTGAAAGATCTGGGAGATCAGTTCAATTTGATTTTGATCTATTGTGAAATCCCGCAGAGGTGAAGCTTCCAGCGATGGATTCTTCTTCAAATTTGAATCCCCTTCGCGAGGATATCTCCGACGAAGAACCAGCTCCGGCGTCCGTCTTCGCCACTCGTCCTCTCCGTCCTCCTTCTACGTGAGTCAACCGTCGCTTTTTTTTTTTCTAGTTTCTCCTTCCAAACGCGTCTCCTGTATTTGGTGATCTCGACTTGACTGATGACAGTGAACTGTTTGCATTTACAGGAGTTCTTCGGAGAAATATTCGCCTGTAGAATGGACAAGCTACTTTGACAAAGAAGACGACGTGTCAATCCCTGGATCCAACGATGTAACGTTAAACGAATGATCTCAAGTTTTCAGAAAGAAAAAATAAAACGGTTTTAGTTTTTATGTTGTTGTTGTTGTTGTTGTCTGTTTCTGATGAAACGTGTCTATTATAGGTATTTCACGTATATATGGCAGGAACAGAAGGACCTCTTGTCTTTTGTCTCCATGGAGGTGGCTTCTCTGGGTGAGCCCTTCAGTTTTAAAGATCGAATCTTGGTTGCTCTTGAGTTTGATGAGTTATGTTTACTTTTGAGATAGACAAGCACAATACATTGTAATAGTTTCATTTGTGTTTTTTTTTTTGTCAGGCTCTCGTTTTCTATAGTGGCAAGTAAGATCAAGGAGAAAGCACGTGTGGTTGCGATGGACTTGAGAGGACACGGTAAATCTGTTTCAGAAGATGAACTGGACTTATCGCTCGAGGTGTGGTTTTTCAAATCGATTATATATTAGCTTGTCTCTGAGAAGTGAGACTGATGTATTTAGATGTGGACATGCAGACAATGAGCAGTGATGTTGTGGCTGTGATTAAGGAATTGTGTGGAGATTCTCCTCCAGCTATTGTGCTAGTTGGTCACAGGTTTGTTTTCTTTTATTTTTTCTATCTATTTGTCATATCGGTATGTTGTTCTCTGTGTTGAACTTTAAATGAATGGTCAATAAAGCGAGTACATCAATGCTTTTCTAGTGCACCAGTAAACATATCTTCATAGTTGTGACGTATATAACAATGCTTAAGATGATGCATATGTGCAATTATCACTTAGTGCTAGATGGATTCTGTATAATAAACAATCACTTGTACTAGGTATTATCAACTGTTCAATAATTAGGTAATACTAAATCTATGTATAAATCTTATTGAATATACGATTAGGGACTTCAATTCTTTAGTATGAAAGATTGATGGGTTCGCTTCAGTACAGGGTTGTAGTGATAGACGCATGCATATACTTGTAGATGTTGTAATTAGTTTTCGTGAATTGGTTTCATTCTATCAACATACAGCATGGGAGGTTCGGTCGCTGTTCAAGTTGCTGCAAACAAAACATTGCCTAGCTTGGCTGGGCTTGTCGTTGTGGATGTTGTTGAGGTTTGCTTTCTTATAGAAAAGTCTTTATCTGTTTCTCATTTGTTATGCACTCTCGTGAGATGAACTGATCAAAGTACTTTTGTTGCAGGGTACTGCTGTTGCCTCTTTGATTCACATGCAGAAGATTCTTTCAAACAGAATGCAACATTTTCCCAGCATCCAAAAAGCAGTAAGCAACTTTGAAACGCATAGTTATATATATATAAGCTGCAAACAAGAAATCACTTTGCTTTAGTAAGCTTTATTGGGTCTGCCATCTCTAAAATAATGCACAATCATTATGTAGATTGAGTACAGCGTTAGAGGAGGGTCATTAAGGAACATTGATTCCGCTCGCGTCTCCATCCCCACAACTCTCAAATACGATGATTCAAAACACTGGTGAGTTATCTCTGTTGCGAACATGACTAGATGTATTCAATATTTGCTTCCTAGTGAGTTGAAATGTGAACCTTTTTCCAGCTATACTTACCGTACACGTCTAGAGCAAACAGAGCAATACTGGAAAGGCTGGTATGAACCTCTTTTACCTCTTGTTTTAGATCATTAAGTGCACATAGCTCTAAGCACAACACAGACAATAGTCTACGGATGTTGGCACACAGAAACCAATCGCAAGACGGAGAGTATATGAACAATATTAGTTGCCTTGCAGGTACGAAGGTCTCTCAGAGAAGTTCTTGTCATCTCCTGTTCCAAAACTCTTGCTATTAGCTGGAACTGATAGATTGGACCGGTATATTCGTATTCTTCCCCCTTAACTCGGGCTCACGTCTCAACTTCAGTTTATTTGAAATATATGGCGCATTGTAATAACGATGTTGATAAACTGGACTAGGACCCTCACAATTGGTCAAATGCAAGGAAAGTTTCAGATGATTGTGGTCAAACACACCGGACATGCCATACAGGTAACAAACGCGATTGGATAATCTTTAAGTGTGAATATTTTGTTTCGAGATAATGAATTTGTGTGGATGTAAATGAATGCAGGAAGATGTACCAGAGGAGTTTGCGAATCTAGTTGTGAATTTCATATCACGTAACAGAATCGGACCTCATGGTGTTGAGGTTTGTGTTGTATCACTCACTCTCTGTTTGCAAGTTTAGTCTTTAGAAGTCTCATAAGATAATATCCCTTTTTCTACAGATGCCAGGAACATGGAAGCCTTCACAGCCCAAGACTTGAATCAGAGACATCGTATGGTTTTCACTTGTTTTGCTTGTCGGCTTCTGAATAAAAACAATTAACAACTCTAGCTCGTGTTACAAGAAACTAGACGAAAACGAAAGTACAAATAATAAAGAGAATCACTTGCAACACTTTTCCATCATTCATTTTAGTGCCCCAACACAAACCTAAAATATTTGCTTGGACTAATAAAATCAGTTTCTTGTTTCGGTCTGGTTAAGAAAATAGAGCTATAACACCATGGTAGCCGTTTACCTGAAAAAACGAACTGGATCGGGCTGAGTCCATCATTTTACCCTTTTAGGTTTTTTTGGTTTTATACTCGAGTGATTTTTTTGGTTTTATGCTCGCGTGGATCACTCGGATCGAGTCCGGGTCTTACAAAGATCCAGTAGAGTATCCAAATAACCCTGAAAGTTTTGTATATATTAGATATTGTTTAGGTGTTTTTGATATTTCAAATATTTTGGGTTTGTGTTTCTGGATATAGTTTTGTGTTTTTCAGGTAAAAAAATCAGATTTTTAGATATAATTCTTCATACTTTTGGTATCAGAGTATTTTTTGAATATATATATTTTTGGATTTCTCTCACGTATTTAGATTTTTTTTAGGGTTTTCAGATACAGTTCGTATATTAAATACCCTGAATATGTATCAAGAGCTTCTAAACATTGAAACCTAAATCTATTCAAAATTGAACCAAATATACATATATCTATATAAGTCTAGATTTTCTAAACCTAAAAGACACAGATCCAATGAGAACCAACTCGAAAACTCAAATGCCTATAGACATCCTCACACTCAAAAAACTTCGCACAGCCCTCTGGACTTCCTTGTGCTATATACAGAGCCAACTGATTTTTTTTTTTAACAATTGGAACTAATTTATTACTTTGATTGTAAGTAGATTACATGAATACATATACAACAATGAGAAACAACAAATATATAATTAAAAAGATGAAAGAGGTTCCTGCGAACTTGAAATCTTCGTCGCATGTTGAGTACCAAATTTCTTTGTCGTATTACATTAGTCTTATTCCAGTTTAAAACTACATATATTCTTCGGTTTTGAATCCAATGTATTGATTCAACAGTAAGATATAGAAATTGAATTACCAATTTTCAACGATATTGTCATACAATAAAAAAAAATGAATATTGCTGCTTCTTGGGTGATGCATTGTGATTTCAAACAAATATTTTGATACCAAATATATTGTATCAATATATAAGTTTTGAAAAAATATTGATTGGCCGACATCATCCTTCTTCCTCTTGTCTTTATATCTTCTTTTTATGTCGAATCCATGGTAGTTTCATTGGTGGCCGAAGTTTATTTGTTTCAAAAATCCCAGATCCCTTATATAATAATCCCAAATCCAACTGATTGTTTGAGAAAATATTTTTGATTATATCAAAACCATTTTTACTGCATTTCGCTTCTTTTTTGAGAATTTTTTTAACATTTGTTGGTACTATTGTTCATGTTTATTTCCATTAAATGTACATTTTCACAAATACATTTTTCATTAAAAAAGCAAAAGATTTTAATACTTTTATTTTTTATATATATAATAAATAATTATTTAATAATTTTACTAAATATAATATTATCTCGGTTCCACGAAAATAATAGCTATGAAATTTTTATTTTATTTTTTTTTGAAAAAAGGCTTTCATATTTAATGCATAGGAATAAAAATGTTTACAAACCCCAAGACTAGTTTTAAGTCGGACCAAGTCCGGTTAGAACCCATAAAAAGTGAACTTTAGTTGAAACAGAAGTTTGAGAAGCCTTGAAGGCCTCAAGCCCAGGTGTAGGAGTGAATTGAACCGGGAGGAGAGACCAAGTTAGAGCCAGATGATTTCATCCTAGTGAGCGGTTTGTCTTTGAGTAGAGCGATCATTTGGTTGAGAGTACCTCCGCATGACCTAAGTGGTTGCAATCGAAGTCTTGTCGCCAGTTGAGTCCATAGATCGAAGCTGAAGGGACAGTCCTTATAAAGGTGATCTCGCGATTCGTTCGCGCCATTACAGAGTAGACAGAGAGGGTCCACTTGCAGTCTCCATCTAAGTAGTTTATCCCTAGTCGGGATTCTATCTTGTACAACCAACCAGAGATGGAAGTTATGCCTCGGGACTCCTCGCTTTGTCCACACTACTGCTTCCCACGACACTTTAGGCAGAGTCGGCCTTAGGTAAGTGTAGACCTCTCCAGTGCTGTCTCTTGATGTCTGAGCTCCGCCTAGCTCCCACTCATAATTGTCTTCTTCTTCTGTCAGGTCGATCGTGGTTAAGAATGTTTGCAGCTGCAGCTGCTCTTCTGATCGCGCAGGAGGAAGCCGCCATCTTCCATTATTAACCAGAGAACCAACCATTGCTTTTAGTGAGATACCAAGACAAGAGTTAGAACCATTAAGATAGTTGTAGAGGCTCCCCAATGGGGTCCAGTTATCAAACCAGAATCGTGTAGAGAGGCCATTCTGGATACGCACTTTAATGAGAGGAAAAACAGTATCCTTCGGTTTGGGGAGTTTGTTTGCTAACCAGGAGAAGGAAGCACTAGGCTTTGTTGTCCAGTAATTTGAGAGACTTCCCTTGAGCACTACTTCTTTAAACCACACCACCCAGACCGAACCACTTCTAAAGAATAGCAGCCACAGGAGTCACATTGTGCAGGCTTTGTTCCATGTCTGAAGATCTTTTATCCCCAGTCCTCCTTGCTCCCTCGGCAAGACCACAGTTTCCCAGCTCACTCTTGCTGAGTTCCTCATCTCCACATCGCCTTACCAGAGGAACACACTACAAAGGGAATTGATCTTGGTGATGCACGTTTTTGGGACGATAAACGACGAACACCAAAAGGTTGTAATCCCAGCTATGACTGTTTTTATAAGAAGAAGGCGCCCAGCAAAGGAAAGGGTTTTAACTTACCATGACTAGAACTTTGCCTTTATCTGCTGTAGTAATGGTTCAGCAGTGGTCAAATAGAGTTTCTTTGAGTTCAGAGGAACACCTAGGTATCTAAATGGTAGAGATCCTAAGTTCATTCCAGTGGTGGCCTGTATCATCTCCAGTTCTGTCTCCTCAAGGCCCGATCCTGATGAAATTTTTATTTGTTTCACAAAGATGAAAATTTTGTGTGTTTTAATGTATTTTTTCGTGCATGTAATGTTACTATATAACTCGTTTACCTATTTTTAGTAGCCATATTTAAAAATTATTATATAATATTTTTTGTAAATTATGTATTGACATATGATTATTTTCGATACTGTGTGGAAATTGTGAAAATAACATCTTCGTATAACATATGGATGTATGTATCAAACTCTACAATGGAGAACAATTTTGTATTTTATTTAATAAAAACATAGTATTTTTATGAGAATTTTTTAATTTAAAACATTGTCAGATAAATGATGTATACAAAACCGGCATAAAATTGACATTTTCGGAAGCAAAGCTGACAAGAACACAGTTTTTCAGGAAACTAAGACCAAACCAAAGTTAAAATTGAAAACATACCATTGTCAACACCAAACTGTTTAATCAAAACAAAACAAAAAACGCAGTAAAACGAAATCAAGCCGAGATGAAGAAACTCTGTGTAAAAAAAAAAAAAAAAAAAGCTGAGATGAAGAAATATTATGAAGACCAACAAAATGAAGACCAACAAGGCAACAAAACCTATATAAATCAAGAAGACGAACACAAATCATAGATGTCCGGACCCAACTAGTTTGGTAAATACAGTTAAAACTTTTGATATGATCAACGTGGAGAGCATTTTACTAAAAATATTAAATAACCATCCGAAAATATAAAATATGTTACGAACTTATTCTTCCAAGATAATCACAATTAATCGGTGCATCTAAAAGAAGAAATCAAACTTTGATTTGATGAATCATGCATATTTTACAATATCTTTTTGGTATATGATCTAGAATGTTGCTTTTTTTTTTCAGCAACTAAAACAGACTCATATAGACTCTGCGAACTATCCCAGTAGCTTTGCATCCATATGACGACAAACGATGATTGTTTCCTTGCATTGCGTGCGAGACTATCCACCTTTAAGTTTTGTGTCTGTGGTATATGAATGATCTCTGAGCTGTTGAAACTTCTCTTCAAAAAATTTATGTCTTCCAAATAGCTTTCAAAAGCTGGTAACTCTTCTGGTTCCAAAACCATCTTTACCAATTGAGCACAATCCGTTGCAAAAGTAACCCAGGACTGTATAAGATTCCTCATGCATTCCATTGCCCATATGAGAGCTTTTATCTTTGAGTGTAGTGGCGACTGACTCGCTCTCGTATTCTTTGCTCCCATTAGTCCATCATAATCTTCCAGAGTACTATACCATCCTTGCCCTGAATATCTATCCTCATTTTTCCAAGATCTGTCCGTAAAACATCATCTACCTGGTATACTCGGGATTGTCAATGGTACAGGAACTTGGGTGAGATCCATACCCTGAGTCTGAGAATTTTGTGCTTCCGTCCAAAGTAACGATTCTGTTTCTGCCAGTATTGTTAAATCCGGACCGATCCGATGGTTAGACCGTGTTCAACCATGAACCGGGTATATAAACGGGTTGGGTCTAATAATTGGTTCAACCATGAACCGATTACGTAGTCGGATTGGATCTTAAAGTTGTTAAACTACGAAAACTATCAAAAATCTATAAATCATCCATATGAACATAAAACTAGTTTATATTTATAATGTTTATGTTTAAAAGTTATTTATATTTTAATTGTGTATCATATTTACTAACATTATTTTTAAATTTATATACTAAAAGTATATTAAACCAGATTATTGAACCATGTTTGACCCGACCAGATCATATTAAACCGTGATCCAAAAAATTTTCGGTTCAGCTCCCGGTCCGGTTTTAAAAACACTGGGTTCTGCCAATTTGAGAGTATCTCTCGGGTCCATATCCAAATTGCTAAAAACTTTGTTGTTTCTACATTTCCATATATGCCAGAGAATCCAAGCAAAGTAATGATCCTCTATTTCGGGGGATACTCTCTAAAATAAATGATCCATATTAGTAAACAATGATTGAGTGGAAAATATATCTGGATTCATTGGTATTCGTGAAAGTGCCCAGACCTGAATCGCCGGTGAACATTCAAAAAATACATGATTAGTGGACTCTTCGGAGGCTCCACATCGATCACGTATTGTATCTCTTTACATTCTTCTTGATCTCAAATTTTTCTTAACCGCTATACATCCAGTCAATAGTTGCCTTAAAAAATGTTTCATCTTAGGTGGGCAGCATTTACGCATGTATATCTAACATAATTTTACTCTTTTTTTTTTGATAATCTAATTTTACTATTTTTACCAAAGAAAAACAACTGTTTACTAATCAGACATGTTTTTCCTCTTTTTCTCTGTATTAATTTCTCCAAAGAAAATATAAAACAACTTTTCCTCATCAAAACTGAGGAAGAACACTAAGAAAAATAAATTTTATTTTATTGTTAAACAATTTAATTATTATTACAATAATATTGCATATTTCATAAAAATATTCAAAAATTAATTTAGTTCTTATACATTTAATTTTTATTATTAAAAAGCTAAACTATAAAATATTTTCACCAACAAAATATATTCATTTCTCAAATTTCTTTATTTATTTTCTTTGTTGATTATTTATTGTTGATTTGATTAATCATTAGTCGAAACCAAACTGTTTTTTTTTCTAACTGAAATTTGATTTCGATAATATGTTATGAAAAACTCTGAGAAAAAGAATATATAAAATAAGAGAGAAGGTAAGAAAAATTTTGATTCCATATCTTTTTTGTCAACTATTGCTATATTCTTTTGTAAATAGTTTGTTTCATATTAAATATTTTACTTAATTATATAACTAAATTACTTTAAATGTTAGTGTAATAATATGTAGAGATTCATTTGTAGAAATTCATAGATATGTTCTTAGTTTCTGTTTTGAAACAGCTTACATAGATGTACATATTGATAAAATCACTACATGTGCTAAACACTCTTAATTTATTTTATTTACTGTTTTCGTGTACAATATTTTATCTTCAAAAAATATAACTTAGATTTATTTTAATATTCATATGAAAATTTACCAACTGAATTCATACATTTTATCACCGTTATAAGCTGATATAAATTTCTTCATGTAGACCAAACAATTTTCATGTTAAAGTAGCTGCTTTTTTTTTTTTTTGAGAACGAACGACGGCTATTCTAAGTTTCTAACAAAAAAAAAGAAGTAGCATCTGCTTTCCAACAAAAGTAGAATTAAATATAATTAAATTTCGTGGTGGAGATTGGTCTTCACATCAAAAACGAATATTCGACTATAAGAGGCAACTCGCCTCATTAACAAAGAAAAAAAAAAGAAACACGTAATCAGTTCATGACCACAATGCTTTTGGTCTGATTTATTTTCTGTGAGAAAAAAAAATGCAAGGAGAATAGAGGCTTCATTATATCCGAGCAACCCCAGTCTACGCAGTACCTTCCTTCAAATAAGCGATGAGATCGGCACGATCTTGTGGCTTTTTCAATCCAGGAAACACCATTTTCGTCCCAGGAATGTACTGTAACAACCAAACATAATCCACGTTTTCTTAAAATCAGCTCAGTAAGAAACAACCAATCCACATAAACGAAGAGATGACTCAGGATGAAACCAAAACCACTCTGTCGTGAATATGATACAGTCTAAATCTGAATAATGATGCAAAAATCTTGAGCAGGGAATACAAATAACGAAACATTGTTGAGATGTTGCAAACACAGCTCACGGTGCACATTCAAGTCTGATTACAACAAGAGAATGTAAATGATGGAGCTAAATCTCTAAGTAGCACAAACCAAAATAGGTATTGTAGCAGATCAAACATTTAATAGAACAATATTTGGATGGCATCAAGCTCCTTATAGTTGTTTTCAACAGATGATAATCCCTAAAATTCTCATAAGGATAAATCCACTAAAGTACGTAGTTAATGAACAATCAAGATCCTCACTCACATGAAAATACACCTAATTCCAATTATATTCCTTCAAATCGATCAAGAAAGAAGAAAAATACCTTCTTGGGGTTCAACAAGTAATCGTAGAGAGTCTTCTCCTCCCACATGACGGCCATGTTCTTGTTGGCGGCAGAGTAAGAATACCCTGGAGTCGTTCCTGATTGCCTTCCAAACAATCCGTTCAAGTTTGGTCCTGTTTCAACAAATGCAAGAACTCATATCAGGTAGATCCGGACCAGGACAATAGTAAATGAATCAAACCAGAAACAAGAACCATAGATCTAAAAAATCATCAATATCTCCAGGCAGGCCCGTGACTCAGTAAGGAAAAAGGAAGCATTCGCCTACGGCATCTAATTTTTTTTTGAAAAGATTAAGGGCATCAGTTACTAATCTCATATAATTGATTTGTAATTGTAAGAACCTGTAGACGTTCAAAGTTATGTGGTATTTAGGATAAGGAAAAATATGGACTTGCAATGAACTAAAAATAAATTTTATATTTATAAAGGTAATATTAAAATTTTAATTTTTTTGTAACATAAACTTAAAATAAATTGTTACAAAAAAAAAAAACTTAAAATAAATTTATAATTAATAGTTTAATTATTTATTTGTTTTTCCTCTTCGATCACATATGTACACCATAGTTGTAGAGGTTTGTTTTGTTATTGCTTATGTCTGCAAAAAACGTTGGTACGGTTCTGTCTCCAGGGAATCAAAAGGAGGGGGAGAGAACGGACCTTGTTTGTGACCGGCACCTTTGTCGACGGTGTGGCACTGCGCACACTTGGTTCTGAAGATCTTTTCTCCTGCCTTTGGGTTTCCGGGAGGTGCTTCATCGAACGTCGCCATTTTGTGATCGATAATGGAAAAGTCAGACAGAACGGTGCCTTTTTGATAGTTTCTTCAAGCCTGTCCTCTTTTTTTTGTTAATGGCTCTTCGTTGTGTGAAAATGAGAATTGTTATAAAAGAAGGTTCCAGGAAGAGAAGAAAGAGGAGGTGGCTGCGTGAGCGTGCCACAGGCCATACGTTTTTCTCTTAGTACACGTGGCCTTTTCTTAGTGCTCAGTTTTGAGTCGGTTAACTAGTTTATTCCTTTTTAAGTATTTTATTCTTTAAATAATTCACCTTTTTAAAATTAAAAATGGGCTTTGTTATTGATTGAGAATTTTGTTATAGATGAATGGATTGAAAATTTTGCTAAATGCTAAATGACTATTCTTGTTAGATGTCAGGAGGATGGGCGTGTTCCATTTGAAGGCCCACTGGCGATGTTGGTCTAACCCTTACAAGTAGTAAGTATTAGAGTGGAATCTAAACGAGTCTGAGTCTAGACCATGTGGGTTCACACCATCAGAGAAACAATCATGAAATGTTGCTCTTTGTGAATTGGAGCTACTGTAAAGTTTTAGTTTATGAATTGGAGTGACCGTAAAGTTTTAATGTCACTCCTATTCACTACATATTTTAAAAAATTAAATTTTGGCAAATTTTTATTGGATATTATGTTAGGAATGAACCTAAAAAACTCTTTTTGTAGACACCAATAGCGAAAAAAGTCTTCGTATAAGGTAATTGATTCTCAAAATTTACGGTTTCATCATTCGTTTTTTTCTATACTACGATTCAAATTTCATAAACTACCTTTAATTTGTATTCCCTACAAGCATTGATCTTGTTTTTTTTTTCTGTAGTTTACAGTTTGTTCAATGTTATTAACAGGCTTCTTCCAGCCAAGTCGTTTCAGTTACCATTGCTTATACCTTTTCATATGTTTTTCATCATATTTCTCCGCAACAGCTGAAATGAATTTTGATGCTATGAGGTATAGATCGTGAACCAAATTTGTTTGTTTTAACCATTGACGCAAGAAAGATGTGACAAAACACAAAGTCAGAGTGACTCATTTCAAAGCTGGTGCACGATGGTGTGAGATAGTTAAAACTATGTTCTACAAGCGAGTGAATTATTCTGACACAACACTAGACTAGATAATCCAAATCAATTAACTGGATCAGATCACAACACAATATATCAGGAAGGAGATTTTGTTGAGGATCTCATCAGACATCAGTTACTTACCTCATTGGACCTGCAACCAATCTAGTTATACATAATCAAGTTTCATAAGACATGCTTATTATTTTTTGTACCCGTAGTAGGGAACAGAACACTAGTATGTTTTAAAAGACAAGAGAATGATATTGTTAATACTGAAACACCTACTAAATGAGAGAAAGACACAAACACAAAAACCAATTTCTCTCTTACTTTTAGTTGTCTTCTATAACTCTTGAATGAGGAAGCTTGGGAAGGTTTACCTTGTGATTTTTCACCTTGATGAGTAGTAATAAACAGAGAATAATATAAAAAATGAAATAAAACCGACGAATCATAATAACAAATATACCTTTTTGTGTAACCCAAAATTGTGATTGGCTGCACCGCAAACTCCACAATGCATTATTTGCTTCAAAATTTCCGTTTCTTCATCACAAGCAATTCATTAACACCTGACTTTGATTGTCCTCAATCACAAGGTATCCAAATGACTTCTTGCAAGTCATCTTTCTTTCAATGTAATTTGGTAAAATATGTAGTGAATTTGGGCGGTTCTCTATGTATTTTTTTCTGTTAACTTGCATTATGATTATTAAATACCATTTTTTGAATCTGAACCCTAAACTTCTAAATATAAAAACATTAATAAATCATAAATCAAACTATTAGAAGTTTCCACTTTGGGAAAGTCGGACCTGTACATAATTATTTGAAACATTTGAGTGCGGTTTCCTATTTTGTGGGGTTCTTCTTTTTTTTTAAAAAAAATCCATGTTTTTTACAAGTGCCACTGTTTTTTTATAAAAAAGATGTCATTTTTAACATTTTTTGTTACATAAAAATGTTATTTTAAAATTTCAAATACATATTATACTTATTTTTATCTTAATATTAATTGCAAACTGCATTAATCTTATAAATAATTGTATTTATCTTAAATACTAGTAGTAATGATTAAATAAATGTAATTAATAAGTACATAAATGCATTTCAATCATAATTTGTGTAAAAATAACACTTTTTTAAGAAATGAAAGTGTAATAACATAAAATATTAAATGTAAATTAAAAAGACTAACAATGCTTGCAAAATATTGTATAAATTTTTACGATTCAAATTTTATACTATTAAAGTATGAGTTTTAATAAAAAGAATAATTTGTAAAATTTGCAAACATATAAATATCTAGTAAAAATATTTTTTTAAACAAAGTTAGTAAATATTTTTAGTTCGAAAAGGAACCCCAAAATCTACGAGACCTGATTTCACTTCTGTGTATGTTTTATAGAAATTAAAATAATGTAAAGAAAAAATTAGTTTTTGGTTATATCTCTAAATTTGAACCGGGGGTTCTAGCTCTAGTGGTAAAGGGCTTACAGCTGTGAGTACCGCCACCTGGGTTCGAATCCCGGCCATTAGGGAATTAACATTTCGGCATCGCCAGAAACAGAAGACCGACACGTGGCAACACCTTAATTTGGATCGATTTTTGGGATTAACACCTTAATTAAGGTAATAGGTTGCATGTAAGTTGTAAAAACTCATTTTTAACAAGAAACGCGTATGAGTTTTTGGAGAAAGGAAAAGACAGAAACGTGAGCTGTTAGTTTGGTGGGAGGCTAAACCGACCACGCCAAGTGGATCGTCGAAAGGGGCAAATCTGTCTGTGTCCCCCTAAAACCTGAGAGATTCTCCAGAAAACGAAACGTACGGCGACGGAGAGATCATCAAGAGGAGGAGAAGACAGCAGATTGGCTTAGGTCTCTCCGCCTCTTGACTTCTTCATCCTACTCCTTCTCCTATCTTCTTCCTTGATCCCTGAATTAGCGAGTTCGTCGTTTTCCAATTTAGACAGGAACAAAAAATTTGATCTGTCTTAATGTCGACGGTCTCAAGCTCTAGCAGAGGATGCGGAACTAGTTTTCCATCGAAGACATCTTCTTTACCAGCTTTGAATTCTCCTAACTTCATCAGAATTGGGAAAAACTCTCAGGTTTGTTAAATTCTCTTTTGCATTAATCAGTTAAAGTCCTTAACTTTAACTCTCTACTTTGGTTTTTCTTTTTTTTGTGTGCGCTGAAAGAGTGACAGATTGAGTAGTCATCGTTTGTCATTGGTACATGAAAACCGCAAAGCAAGAGGAGCAACTGTGCGTATGGCATTAGTCGACGAACGACAATCAACGGGTCAAAATGTTGCACATCCTCCTCCTCGGATCCTGGTACGTGCTTTGTTCTTTTAACAATAAGTTTGATACTTTTAGACTCATTTTTTAGTGTGCCATTTGTTTGCAGGCGTACGATCTTGTTCAAGGGGATCTTGTAAGTTATTGAGAGTATAATCCTAATGTTTAAGCTCCGGCCAATAGAAGCTGAGAGATTCTCTGTGTGTGGACTAATATATAATGATGCATACGCAGGTGAAATGGAGATGGAAGGAGGACAAGTCTGTTCCAGACACACCTACCGCAGTTCTCCTACACGGAATCTTAGGCAGCGGCAAAAACTGGGGTCAGTGTCGTTGGACTGCTAGTAAAAGTCATGCACTTAGTTTCTTTAATCTAATTTTAAGCAATGATAAAACTAGTAAAAGTCATTCTTGAATATCTTCATGTGTAAAGAGATAATCAGATTGGTTTAATCTGTCACCTATTAACAGAACCTTTTGTTTTTGTTTGGGTCCTGCTGCTACTCTAGGCACTTTTGCTCGAAGATTGGCTCACGAGTTCCCAACTTGGCAGGTAACTCTTTGACCATATGCACTTACACTTATGTGCTGCTTGTAGTAACTAATCTGCTCCTCTTTAATTCAATCTTCCCAGTTTCTTTTGGTAGACTTGCGTTGCCATGGGGATTCAGCTTCTCTCAAGAAGAGAGGTCCGCACTCTGTTGCTTCAACTGCTTCTGATGTTCTAAAACTTGTAAGTTTCTTTCTCAGACCACGTTTTATTCATGGAAAGATAACTTCTCTCTGATGTTTTCCGTCATTGTTAGGTTGGTCAGTTGAGGTTAACACCGCGGGTCCTTGTTGGTCATAGCTTTGGGGGGAAAGGTTACTTTACCATCTTTATGAAACTGCTTCATCCAGATTAGTTTATCCACATTGGTGACGAGTCTTTTCTATGACATGTGTAGTTGTTTTAAGCATGGTGGAGCAAGCAGCCAAGCCTCTTCCACGACCAGTCCGAGTAAGCGTTTTTTCCATGTCTGTGTCTCAATAACCGTTGGTAGGACATACATTAGTCGCGCTGAACTGTAACCATTGTAGGCTTGGGTATTGGATGCTACTCCTGGTAAAGTTCGTGCAGGAGGAGATGGAGAGGATCATCCACGAGAGCTCATTTCATTTCTACGTCAATTGCCTAAAGTGGTAACTTACAGATTCCATCTATCTTTCGGCAACTCAGACTCATGCCCTTCATAGTTATGTTCACGAACATCTCTCGTCTTTGTTTAAAGGTCTCGTCCAAGAACGAGGTCTATACCGCTCTTATGGAAGAAGGGTTTTCCAATGATGTTGCACAGGTATAGTATATCCATTCACTTTGTAGATTGTATCAGCTCTTGTCGGATTGCAACAATCTTGGTGTCTTCTTGTGCAGTGGGTGGTTACCAATCTCAGATCTACTGGACCATCGTCTTCTACCTTCTCATGGGCATTTGACCTGGATGGGATCGCCGAACTTTACCAGTCCTACGAAGACACAAATCTATGGTAATCTAATCTTTACTAGCGTCCCTGTGTTTAGTGAAGCTACTTCAACTAGTTACTATACTCAAGCTTCTTGCTATATTAATTTTACAAAATGGAAGGAACTTTGTTGAGAACCTTCCAAGAGGAGTGCATGTTAATTTTCTAAAGGCCGAAAGAAGTTTGCACCGTTGGGCCCTAGAAGACCTTCAACGGATCCACGCCGCGGAAGAGCTCGCCTCTGAAGAAGGAGGTGGAGTAGAAATGCATGTCCTGGAAGATGCAGGTCACTGGGTAAGTTAGTTACTATGTTTCTACATTGCTTCTTCTTTGTTTCTATCGCCTATGACCAACCATCAAATGAAATGTTAATAACCATCATCTATTGCATTTGGGTTGTGTTCTTTCAGGTTCACACGGATAATCCGGATGGTCTTTTCAGGATCTTGTCATCTTCTTTCCAGGTTCTCAGAGCCTAGAGGTTCTAGGTTCTGCATTTTTCATGTCATATAAACTTGTGAAGAAGCTGAATCTAAATTGCACCTGATAGATACAATTTTATATACCAGTGTAATGTTTTGGGTGACGTTATTAACAAGTAACAACATAGCTGCATTATTCTTGATTCTATGTCCTTTACATTGCATTTATCTTTTGTTGACTTCCTAATTTGGAGAAAGTTCTGAAACTCAAGCTCACTCTACACGCCAAACCATCCTTACTCTTACTCTTGATTCTCCATTCACTTCCTATGGTAACTCTTGGATATTAAAACGTGAAAACCGAGGTGGGCTTGGGCTTGGGGTGTATCGAGGAGGGCTTTCGGTATACCAATTTGGGCTTGTGGTATAGTGAGGTGGACTTTCGGTATACAGAGGAGGGCTTTCGGTATAATGAGGTGGGCTCGGGCTTGGGGTATAGCGATGTCGGCTTGAGGTATAATGGGGTGGGCTTGGGCTGGGAGTATACCGTTGTGGGCTTGAGGTATGATGAGGTGGGCTTGGACTGGGAGTATACCGAGGTGGGCTAGCAGTGTGATGAGGTGGGCTTGGACTGGGAGTATACCGAGGTGGGCTAGCAGTCACCCGAGGTGAGCCTCCTTCAAGCATAAGTTTCATTTGTGAAGAGGATTCCTCTGGAGGCAGACCTTGCCCGACCCCAACAAGGGAGCTTTGACGTGAACCCTCACTAGAGAGCAGCAGCTTGAATGTCCATCTCAGCACATTCGGCGTGAAGACTCTGTAGAGGAGAAACACGTCGTACCAGTTTGGGAACTTCACGTATGCGTCTCCCCTGCAAGCTCCTGCCACAATCATCTTTGCAAACTCCTCTAGAGGTCCACCATTTGCAGGTACCTGTAGATAAACTGTAAATAAGTCTTGGGGAATTTAAAGTTCATTCAATCGCAAGTGTGGTTGAAAAAAAAAAGCTTTACTTCTCTTTCTTCCTTCCACTGCATCTCAGCACCTTCTTCTAGCATGAACTTTCCTCTACTCATCTCACTCCCTATCCACCCGTGAGTCGCGATAGTTATTCCGACATCTCCATTTAGCTCGAATCTCAGCGTCTCGTAGAAGTTGACTAGTGCCGCTTTTGCAGCCTTCACAATAATAGTTAGTATTATATTTGTATCATATATAGGGGATAAAAAAAAAAAATCAGACTATAAGGATCAGTAAACGTTTATAGCATAAGTACTAACGGAATAAAGACTCATCCGCGGTAGAGGCAGCCAATTCTCGACCGATGCGTTCACAACGATCCGGCCATTGGTCTTTTGAAGGTGTGGCAACGCTACATACGTCGGATAGACATTCCCCCAGAAGTTTATGTCCTGCTCAACAATCTCATCAATGTTTCGTATATAAAACCGGAAGATATACAATATCAAGAGAGCATACCAGCAAATGCGGAAAGACGGTCGTGTCACTCACTTCGTCGAAGTAAAACGTGTGTCCAAGACTCGCTGAATTCACTAGGTGATCCACTGCGTGGAATACAGGTAAAACAACATTTTTGGTTAAATTGCTCAATTAGCTCTCAAAACAAAACTACTGCTCGACCAGTCCTATTTATCAAAGCTATGAAATACTGATTGTGTACCGCGACCGTAATAGTTGACGGCTTGAGTGATGAAACGGCGGCAATCATCTTCTTTGACGACATCAGCAGCGATGATGATGACGTGGTTGGCTCCAATCTGTCTGGCGTTGTTGCTCACAACTCTCAGTCTCTGCTCTCTCCTCGCCACCAACACTAAGTTTGCTCCCCTCTTTGCATATTCGTATGCTATTTGCTGCGTAACAAGATCACCAGCATCCATGCAAGATTAAATATCTGTTAGTTAGTGTAACTGAAATTAAATTAACTAATTCAACCACCTCGTATTTTAGTTCTTTTTTTTTGTTGTTGTGTGTATTTAAACATCGTGGCAAATTAAGGTGGTTTGCTTGTCCGAAACGCAATATTTGGATTTAATAGTTGTATATAAATACATATTTGTGATTCTAATATTCAATTAGAACCTGTAGAAAAGTGTTTCTAAAGAAAACAAAATGAATTCACACATCCTTAAAACCCACTTTATAGAACATATTTGAAAATTTGGTATATTTCGGCACAATTTAATAATATTCAATAATTAGTGACATTTTCTAGCTAGAAATACAATAACATATTGTTAAAATTAATATGGAGAGGCAGAGAATATATATGATTTATAGAAAATGACGTTGAAGGAGTAAACCGCATTGTTAATTCTTAGTTTAATACCTCTCCGATGGCGGAGGAAGCTCCGGTGATGACGACGACTTTATCCTCCATGTCTTCAGTCACAAAATAAGAGTTATAAAGCCGCTCGGAGAAGGTAATGAAACACAGTAATGGCCATGAGAAGGCCATCACCACCATCGTGGCCGGCGGAGCCACCAGATTCATCACCGAGTTCAATAGATCCACCATTTCTCTTTACTTGGGACACAATCAGAGTTTTTTTTGGGACTAGGCTATCAAAAACGAAGGAGAGAAGATAGACACGAGCACTTAAGTTGAAATAGGGAAAAGGTATTCTTGTTTATTTTTAGTATTGGGGAAAAATTAATTTTTGAGGCAGGTTTTGACGTATAGTGTCTGATGATGAACAACATGGCTGCATGCAGAATGATGTACAAGGCCACGTGCTTGTTTCTTAGACCTCTTTGAGTTTTATCCAAAGATAAAGTTTGAGAATGCTCCGATTCCGGTTTGATACGGTTTGGCATGTGGCACACAGCTTCAGTTACAATAGAGATGTGATACTGGTTACTTGAACCCACTACAACGTTGAACGCATTTCCTTAAGAATTCATACTTACGTGAAATATATATACATCGTAGCAAAAATAACTTTTTTGATATTATATCTTATTATATTTACTAAGCATAGAATCGATGCGAAATCACACGAGAATTCATGTTACAAAAAATAAATATGCTACATTTTATAATTTATTTCTATATAAAAATATGTATTTTCCTCCAAAAAGTTTTTGTCAAAAATGTTAATTGCATAGGATTATATTTTCTTACATATAATACTTAGAACATAAGAAAGTATATGTTTTTAAAGTTTTGATTATAACTAAAATACAATTAGATATATCTCTTATTCTGAAATCTTGAATATAATTTAATATATTTTAATTAAATTGAAACAAAGAAACACATTCAAATCTAATAATTTACTAAATTTAATTATAAGATATTTTATAGAGTTATGAGATTTTGTTCAATAACATATTCATGATTTATTTGAAACCATGTGAGAAAGTATGTATGGTCAAAATAATGACATGGTATAGTTAGAATAATTAGATTTAGGAATAACATAGTTATAATAGGAGTGAAACTTTATAAATAAAAATGATATTTATATTCCAAAATGTTGAGTTGTGTTAGTCAAGACTTTGTTTATCTAGCCAATTCGAAACGGAACTCTATTTATGATTCATTATTTCGATCTCATTAGCTTTTTTTTTCATATTTTCATAGGAAAAATTGGTACAAGAAGCGGTGGATACACTTCTTGATAATGGAATCCGTGGACAACCCATAAAAGATGGTCATAATAAGGTTTACAAGTCATTTTCAGATGTAATTGAAGGAAAAGAAGGAAGATTTCGATGACTTAGGTCTATATCAATTAAAAGAAATGCAAAAGTAGTAAATGAAAAAAGTTTTGGAACGAGAATTTATTGGATCGTAGAATTCTTCTATATATGGTAGAAGTACCCTACGAGTGGATATATAGGAATCAAAATATGCCGAATAATTTATGGTTTGGTAGTATAAAGCATATTTCCATTAAAATTAATTTGTGAAGAGTTAGTTGGTTAAATAGTAGAATTTAGTTTTTTTAGATTTCTTAAAACATATAGTATATAAGATGAACAAATAAGAAACACATTCACAGATTATGTTTTCAAAAAAAAAAAAGATGAATATATCTTTAGATATATACTTGGACTATTAAGGTATAAATAAATAGAAACAAGCAACTAACAAAAAATAATATCCATTCAAACCTATGCAACTTTGAAGATGAAAAGTTACACCTTTATATTTTAAATTTTTTGCTATTATTAGTATAGTGTTATTTATTTGGTGGTTTTAATACAAAAATGTGAATTATAAATTTAGATAATGATTGAATCATACACCAGATCACTTTCTTGAAAGAATATTGATCTTATTTCAATCCTTTATGTTACATGAAATTCTTTTGTACGGTAAGACAAACAAAGTTTTACGCATGAATAACAAATACAATTTATCATATTTATATGTATTTGTTGAAGATCTTTAGTGGTTGCCCACTCTATTGCTACAATCAGTCCTCTCTCTCTCTCTCTCTCTCTCTCTCTCTCTCTCTCTCTCTCTCTCTCTCTCTCTCTCTCCATAGCTTACCATGCTTGAACACATTAGATATTAGGTTTGTTAACGTTAGAACTAAGACTATCTGGTTGGAGTGCTGGGACCGAGTCCTTACTTGTGTATTAGCATCTCATGCTCAATTAGTGACTTTTCTATTATTCATTCCTGTTTTTTCAGGTGCGAATATTATTGAGAAATCAGTCAAAAAAACACTGAAATTTTCGGGAATTGCCAAAAGAAACCTGGACATATGGGCTAGCCAATAAAATCCTGAACTTTTGTTGATTTTTCGGGTTTATTAAGAAAAACTTACGATTGACTGACCAGATAAACACACCGTTAACCGAGTTAACTGTTAATTAAGCGGACGTTAAAGTATACGACGTCGTTTCATTACTTTGTCTGATTTAAGACAAACGACGTCATTTATATAGCTGTGTTATTAAAAATATGTGTTTCCAACGGCTCGAACTCGTGTACTCGGGTTTAATGGTAGAGGATTTTGCCACTGAGCTAGTGGACTTTGCAATGGATATATGAACACAATTTCTTTTATTCTTCGAATCCGAGTTAAAGACAAATTAATGAAACGACGCGTTTTACATTAACTTTTTTATTAAAAAGATGGGGTTCCATCGACTCGAACTCGTGCACTCGGGTTTAATGGTAGGGGTTTTTGCCACTGAGCTAGTGGACTTTGCAATGGATATACGAACACAGTTTCTTTTATTCTCTTTGGATCTGAGTTAAATGAATCAAAAAGAAACGACGGCATTTTCTCCTCCGATTGGTATAAACCCTAAATGGGCGAAATCATAAATCCAGTTCGCGATTCAAGCTCGATTCTCTTCGATTTCGTCCTTTAGAATCTTGATTCTCATCTCTTCTTCTTCGAGTATCGCATGATGAGTTCGGGTTGTGAGGATTCGTCTGTGAATACGATGGGAATTCGTGGTATCCCGGAGCAATGCGGCTGTGGTCGAAGAACTGGGATATACACATCAAAAACGAAGGTCAATCCAGGAAGAACTTTCTTTAGATGCCCAACGTTTCAAAATGTAAGTGTTTAATTTGATTGTGTTTAAGAAAAGAACATAAGATTCAATGGCTAGGTAGTCAGTGAGAAATTGTTTGAATATAAAGATTGTGTTCATGATTTGTGTCTAGGATCACTTGTATAAATGGGTAGATGAAGCTGTCTACGAAGAGGTTCAAGATGCATTGCCAAAAGTTGAATGCTTTGCATCAGATGTTATGAAAATTAAA
>NC_027750.1:18394039-18421360 GCF_000695525.1 Brassica oleracea var. oleracea | reverse complement strand
GACCACGAGTGCACGGGTTCGAGTCCAGGCAACAACAATTTTAATTAAGCAAAACGACGTCGTCTTGAGATTTTGTGTTTAACAAAACAATTGAATGAAACGACGTAGTTTCACTAAACGGCAGTAATTAACGGTGAGTTAACACTGTCTTAACTGTCGGTTAACGGTGTGTTAATCTGGTTAGTCAACCGTAAGTTTGTGAATTAACTAAAAAAGTCAACAAAAGATCAGGGTTTTATTGGTCAGGTTCGAGTACAGGTTTCTTTTGGCAATTCCCGAAAAGTTCAGTGTTTTTTTGGCCGATTTCTCGAATATTATTACAATTTTTCTGATTTATTTTTAGGGGTTTGTTTTACAGTTTTATTCAGATATATATTAATTCTGTTTATTTTAGTTATTGATTTTAATGAAGTTATTGGGTAGTGGGATGTTATTAAATACTAATAAATTTATGAATAGTTATTATAATTAGTTTAAATATACGTTTACGGTGAGTGGCGTTCGAAATTTATGAATAGTTATTATAATTAGTTTACATATACCTAGGATTTAGTGTTTTGCTGACGACGTTAAAAATATATTTTTTTAATTCTTTTTTTTGTAACTATTACTAATTTTATATTTTTTTATTTACTTTTTTTTAAACATATAACTTTGACAATATTTTGTTTTTTTTTTTAAAGATATCAAATATGAAATAACAAAATTCTATTGGTCGGTGAATTTAGAGGTTCAACCTATGTGAAACCAAGAATAACTCCGTTCTAAAGGATAAAAACTATTGGGTAGTGGGATGTTATTAAATACTAATAAATTTATGAATAGTGATTATAATTAGTTTACATAAAACATATGTTACTTTTGGACCTTCATGTTAGAGCTCTCTCAAGCCATCTCTAATTCGACCAGGTTAGTATAATAGTATATGATATTTAATATTCTTTCTCGGACTTGATACAAGTCGTGAAACTAATCTATCTTTGTAGACAGGACCAGGGAACCAAACCAGCAAAGTGAATGTACGTGGACATCGATCAATGTTGGTGCAAAGATATATGCCAGAAAATAGACACTAAACTGTAGAGTGGACAGTGAGTGACTTTATGTTTTGGTTCTAGAATATAAAGCAAGACCTCATGAAGAGGTTGTAACAAAACTTGATATTAGCTCTTATTTTTATCCATTTGCTTCGTTTTGTTTTCTCTTATTAAGTGTTTATTTGCTGTCAATTAGATAATACTTTTAGATTTTAGGGTTGATTTCAAATTTTGAAGATTGCGATTTAGGATGTAAAGTTTAGTTTCTCGATCTAATTTAACTTTGGGGTTTATAATTTTTGAGTTTGAAGGTAGATATTTCTTTTGTTCTCGAAAGTAAGATTTTCTAGATTTTTTTCTTGTTTCACACTGATAGATTTTCTATATTTTTATACTACTTTTGTATACTTCTGAGAAACATTAATTACAAATATTTGAATTGATTAGATTTAATTAATGGAAAGTAATTGGAAAATGAATAGAAAAATAAATAATAAATTAAACTGTAAATATTTATTATATTTTTAATAAAGGTGAAATATTTAGAAAATCCTACTTTACGAAAAGGAGGGAGTATATATTATAATTCTTTTATTCAGAATATTGTAGACTATTTTTTTATAGTTTTATCATTGTTTGTGCTAAAAACTCTAGTTTGGTGAGCTTGTAAAACCACAAATCCCCTATATATTATTTGAGAAGAATTTAAAAAGTTATAACCTGAATTTTGTAAGAATTAAAAAAGGCTCATTCCTATGTAGCAGTTTTATAGAACTTAATAAATCTGACGTGGCGTTTTATTAACGAGTTTTGGTGGAGCATAGTGTAAAAGTAAGCGTCCTAGGAAAATATAATTTGAATGGGTATGGACAGTCATATATATCGTGGTAAATATGGACAGTCATATATATCCTGGTGAATATCATAAATTTAATAACTCAAACGACGCCGGTTAACTTGAATTCGGTTTCGATGTAGCTTTCGTCGTAGAAAAAGGTTTTGCAACTGTTCTGCTTCTCAAATCTCTCCTCATCTCTGTCAAATTATTAGTAGTCTTTCTTTTTAATTTGTTGAACACAATTCATATTAGTCTATATGTATCTATATCTATATACGTGATACATGTTTGATAGAAATAAGTCGATGTCAATATGTCAAATTCAAAGTGTTTTCATAGTACTGACATGGTCGAAGGTAAAAACCTTTTAACTTTGTACCGGGTCCAAATCGATTATATAATCAGACCGATTTATAATATTAAAGACATTAATACAAATACTAATACATCCAGTTTAGGCAATATATAATTATGTTGATTATTAAAAGGTTCGTGTATGAAGCATTGGTCGTATTTGTATGAGTTTATTAAAAAAACGAATATATTTTCCTTGCTTAGCAATTCAGTTTATGTTCAATTTAATATTTAGCAATTCAGTTTATGTTCAATCGAACAGGGATCCACCATTCAAGGAACTATTAGTGATGAAATCATGAGATCAAACCGAACCATTATGGGTGAAGGTGAATGGTATGAAATTTTTAATTTCAAATTGAGGTTCAATTTCAGGCAATTTAGGACCACCAAAAACCGATTCCATGTTATAACGGGAGAAAATACGGTGGTTCGAAAGGTTACAACAACAGCACCATGCAACTATTATGGTTTTAAAGAATTTAAAACCATACTGAGAGGCCTTGCACATCCTATGTACTCTGTAGGTATGGTATATTAAATGGTTTAGTTAAATATTATCATCGTACTTTAATTAGCCTGAGACAATGATATTTTCCTGTATGTTTTTCAAATCATAATCCTAATTCACGTGCTCTATATTTTATCCAATAGACGTCTATGGAGCTATGGTTTGTGTGGGTCAACTAGAAGAAGTTGGAGAGCCTGGAGGGCCAATGAAACCAAAAATGATTTTTAGTTTGGTAAATCCGAGTTAGACAGTTACTTTAATCCCGTATTTCAGTTTAGTATATATGTAGTATATTTTAAATTATAGAACTCTTTATTGTTTCAGCTATAAACATCTAAAATGTGTTGCATATGGAAATAATGCACGAGAGATTGATGCTTATTGGAATTCCACAAGAGCAAATGTTGTTTTGTGTGTTTTGAGTTTTTGGCAAATTGAAAGGGGCCAAGGTATAAAATAGTAAAAATTTTATTTTAATTGAAATGTTTACTTACCTTTAACTTAGTAATCTAAATATTATTGTTTTTTTTTTCATTAGGGCGACTGACATGGATTAAGAACATTGAAGGTTGTTCAAAGATAGAATTCGAACCTAACATCCCACAGATTCAATCTTTTAGGCAGCTGTAAGAACATTAATAATTTTTGAAAGCATGAGTTTGTTCTTCAAATAAAAAAAGGTGAATTGTGTGTTGACAAAATATTTCTTTCTTTGCAGGATTCCAGCAAATGCTTATTGATGACTTCTAAGAAGAATTCCAAGGATTGAGAAGGACGTATGCTCTTTAGTGTTATGGCATCTATCTATTTTAAATTTATGGTTTAAGTTTTTCATGTTGCTTTTCAATATTCGTTGGTGTTTAACGATTACTTATGTGATTTGCTATCTACTTTATACATTCAATTATATCATATTGAAGTTTTTATATACTTTTCTGGTTTCTGTTTTAATAGACAAAACAACAGAGTAAAGACGTTCATTCTAACCTGATTAGTAGACAACAGCTGAGCTTTCAATCTACAATCTTTCTCTTGATTGTCGATCTCTCTGCAATATAACTATTATCCATTACAGAAGCTTTTAAGATTACATATACTGACTACCAAATTATAATACTTATATCGGCAAGTACACTTTATTTATGTTTCGCTGTTTAATCCGAGACCTTTTGTTTGTCTAATCCAGTTGAAGAACTCATTTACGTAGTTTTATAACAATAAGAACCGATGAAATGTTTGTAGATTACAGGAAAACATAACACATTTGTTATAAAGATGGACCCTTTTCATCATAGATTTGGAGGAAATTAAATCCTACTCTTTCCATTTCGGTTTGGATTGTGCGTTTGATCTGATTCAAACCCGCATATCCTGTACAGAACATACCTTATTTACATCGATGGAGTGAGGATTTGTACATGATCTGAAGGTGTTATATGAAGCTGATCCAGGGAAAAGACACATGTTCTGAGGTTGAACGAAAAGAAATTTATGTCAATGAAATCTCTGTTTTTGAGTGTTTGTTTTCTATTTGCAAACATACTGAGGCAATGAGAACTTAGCTGAATGACTGAAGCTCCATGTGCTTTTTTTGCCGCATCTTCTCTTATTTCAGAACAAATGTATCGTCTCCATTAACAGACACCGTGAGTTTGATCTGATTTATTTGTACATTCCCAGGGATCTGATGCAAAAATTAATTTCACAAATGAATCAAACTTCCATAAATTAAGAACAAATATTCCAGATCTTTGGGGGCAACACAATGAGACTAACCTTATGGCTTTTGATTGACGAAGCTAATACATAACTCGGTAGATCTGATAGAACCTTCGATTCATTTCACTGAAGATCTGTGGAAGGTGAATTCATTTCGCATGCAGGTTCGAAGAAGATTTGAGCGTCGTTTGTTCCGAAGCGACGAAATGGAGACGAAGGATAGGGTATATTTTTCGAACAGAAAAGAAAAAAAAATGGTTAATTATGTATTTGGAAAGTGTAAGTGGATTATAACATTGGGCCTCAAAGATTTCATATTACAAAATTGGCCTAATGAAATATCTTGCCTTATTAGTTGGCCCAGAATCAACAAAAATATTTTTTTTACTAATCTATCATGTATTTATTTTTTTACATTAACAATATCTATTTAATGATGTAAAAACATTTTTTTAAATTTCAAATTTGTATAAGTCGTCTTTTAGTTTTTTAAATCATATATAAACCAGATAAAAAATCATTTAGTAAAAAAATTGAACAAAGTTTTAATTGTATGACTTCACATATTCAACAAAATCTGCGAATGAATTTAGAATTTGAATGAAGCTCCACAATCCCAATTACAATTAATCTGCTTCGACTCCCATTGATGGTTTATTGTGGTTGAATTCGTGGTATGTTCCAGAGCAATAGAAGGAGTTCTACATGTTGATCCATCTCCAATAATCTGGCCTTAGATGCTTTACTTCTTCTTCAACTCTCTCCAAGTTTGGTGATGTCTTTGCTAGGGTAACTAGTTTATTGATGATTAGCTCTGTTCTTGTATGTACTTGATCCATGTTGTTGATATTTTATGCTAGGTTCCATTGGATTCATGTAATCCAGATGGCTTTTGGCTCCAGAAGACTCTTATGTTCCTGCTGGCTTGGTGTTCCTAAGTCTGTATTTCAAAACTGCATCCCATCTCTGTTTCTTCTTAAGTTAATGGAAATTTTAGTCTTTTTCAGACAACGAAATTGCACCGTCTATTTGGAAAAAGTTCCCCGGTGAAATAATCTTTTGTCTTTTAATGAAAAATGTATTTTTGAAAATGTCTCTTTAATAGTGGTAAACATGAATAATGATAACAAAAAAGTGGTAAACATGAAAATTCTCTTAAATTTAACTATATACCATATAAATATATAGGTAAATATGATTATTTTGATTTATTTATCATAAAATTATTGTTAATAAAAAGATTTTTTATTTTGATTTATGTATTTGTGCCAGTTTGATTATATATAATAGTTACTTGCTTCTCAATTATTCAATATATATTTATTATTTTATAATATGTAAAATGAAAAATAAATAATAATGTACGTAAAAAAAATTGTATATCAAAATTTTTTCTTGTACATAGCCCGGATCTTAACCTAGTCTATACTATTAAACCGTGATCTCTACTAGGATTATGTCATTGATTTTCAACTTATTTACAAAGGTACGCCATTGCATTTAATTCTGATATAAATATTATTTATTTAAAATAGACAACTGAATATTTTCTATATTTATGGTAATTAATATTTCCATATTTTTGTAAATGATAATAATTCTATTTCTATGTATCTATATTTTTAAAATTTAAACATTTAATACTTTAACCATTGGTGGTTATACTAGAATAATTTTATCTGATATATTTTTTAATTAAATGTAATTCTTTTCTAAATAGATGTTACATATACTAGAAAATTTATGTAACATCCATTTAGAAAATAATTACATAAATTTTCTAAATATATGCGCTTACAAAACTAACATTTCACATAAATCCTAATTAAAAATTTCTAATTATCTTTAAATTAATATTTAAAAAATTAAAATAAAGTTTATTTTTTTAAGCAAACCTATGATTAATAAGTAGAATTTTTTTACAATTTCTGTTTTTCGGTTTATTTCATCGAATATACAAAATATTTATCAAGTAGAAACGAGTTGAACAAATAGATTTTTTATTTCTATTATGAACTAACAAACATGTTAATAATTTTATTAACCAAAATAATACTTAGCAACTTAAAGTTAAGTACTCCCTCCGTTTCATTAAGTTAGATGTTTTAGAAAAAAAAACTTGTTTCACAAAGATAGACTTTTTGTATTTTCTATGAAAAAGTTGTGAAAATTAATTAACTTTATTGAATTACTATTGATTAAAATTATTGAAAATTGAAAATTATAGAAAACAATACATTTATTATAGTGATTTAATATATTTTCTTAATATGTGTAAAACAATAAAAAAAATCTATCTTTGTGAAAGCGGATGCAATATACTATTGATAACCATGAATGTGAGGAGTAATGAAAAGTGAGGAATGACTATCACGTGTGAGTGCAATTAAATATGTTTTCTATGTAATTCATTTCGTGTATATTATTTACTCGTTTAATGAATTGATGTCATCCGAGTTTTTAGTTTACTATTGATTTAGGGAATGATTTATTACATTAAAAAATACAGTAAATGCTTCAAGGTAAGTTTATTAAACATTTCAGTGGTATTAATTGGTAAATAAGTAGTAGCTTTTACTTTTTAGGATGAATTTATATTTGTACGTATATTTTGATAAGAAGTGTTAAAAAAACGTATATTTCGATAAGACAAATAAATAGGCTGTCTGCCTGTCTTGAATCCAAAATTACTTCCTAGACACCGTATTCCAAAACATTAAAAGGTAAATCTACTTAAGGTGAGAGAGAAAATGGAAATAGGGCAAATAATTGAGGGGATGCATCAACAACGTCAACGTCTAGTCTCTCTCTCTCTCTCTCTCTCTCTCTCTCTCTCTCTCTCTCTCTCTCTCCTGCAATAATACAATTTTCGTGTCACTTTCAAACCCTAAATTAAACTCTGCAATTTCACCTCTCTCTTTAATTTTCCACCAGAAGAATCTTTAAATCTTGATACTATACGTTGATAACAAATTAGTTATGTATATGATCAAATGTTTACATGATACATGTATGGCTATCCCAACAAATATCTCGACTTTTCATTATTCTGGGTATGTTCCGCTTTTTTGAATAAGTGTTACATGCGTACATTTACGTGGAAACTGTGTATATGTATGAAGAAGGTTTTTTCTCTTGATACAAGTATACAAAAAGGTATGTAACGTAAAAAATAACATATTCACATATGTCTACAACATTGATAACCAAATGAGAGGTGGTACAGTGAAAATTTGAATATTCTTTTCAGTGGATTTATGATAGCGTCTTCGTTTCCCATGGTAGTCGGTTTTTTTTTAACTTAATTTTCTTTAAAAATTTTCATAATGAAACACAATGTGGATTAGAAAAACCGGCAATAAATGATAATATATCCGGAAACAATAGCCCAAAAGAGTGAGACAATAACAATGAAATAGAATAATACGAGAAATACATTAAAGAGCCACATGTAATAAAGATGGAACTAATGGACTGATCATAACTCGCAGAGACTCGTGAGAAACATGAGACCGAAGATAACCAAAGAACCAATGACTTAGGCAAACCCAACCCTGAAGAGTACACCACCAAGCCAAAAGAGGCACAACATCTGGATAAGCATGTGCGAGGATAAACTTACATCAACACCAGAGACTGTTACAAACCGGAGTCGAGGCAGAACCAAGTCAAAACCAAACACCTAGGCTCAAGGATACAATAACTTGAAATACTAAAGGGAAAAACACCGACGAAAATTTACAGGTCTTACACGCGGACATTTGTTAGGCAGAATAGCGATCTACATAGCTAAAACTGGTCACCTCCTCGCAAGAGAACACCTGCAAATCAAACTTACTAATTCTAGTTCTTTTTATTATGTGTAATATTATATATGAATAAAATATAAATGGATGAAAGTGGGAAACAATTTATTGTTTTTCTTTCTTCATATAAATTGACTCTCACCATTGTGAAGATAAATCATCGAGACAAAAAATGACAATATAAAAATATAATAAAAGGTTGCAGTGATTTTAAAATAATTTAAAAATGCCATTTATATATTTAGACAGTTTGCTTGCGACATGTAATTTGAAAAGCAAGTAGTTATTTATACTTATCCTAATTTTACAATAAATTCCTTAATGCTAATATTTATTTTATTTTTTTTGTAATACTAATTTTGGTTATATACTATTGAAAGCCCTAAAATCAATCCACTTATAGTTAAATAAATACTCTCTCTCTCTCAAAATTAGAAATTCCGCAAATGAAAGTTAATGCAATAGATTAATTTTTTATATAACAAATGGTTATTCTAGTAGTCAAACTTGAGACGGTCTGGATAACCAGACCGAAATACAGCAACCAATGTAACAAAGCTTTCTATGAAACGACCTGTAGTTCTAGCTAAAAATCTGAGATTCTTTTTTTGCGTTCTTGGGATGTGAGAGATCTTGAAGTCCATTAAGCATATCAGTTGTTTTTATCGTCTACAATAATGTTGCAAAACGTGGCCAAACATGAAGCTCTTTTATCATCGCGATCAGATAATCCGTTCCGAAACTCTGACATGTGAATGCAATAGAGTAATTAAAAGACTGTACTTTGTATAGAGTAATTAAAAGACTGTACTTTGTATTAGTGAAACAAGTGGTTCCCTAGCACGTCAGGATAAATAGCTTTCTTTTGTTCATTAATTTTCAAAATAAATTATTTAGGTTTTTATTTCGAACCATTTTCAAGGTTGACAATTAGCTGGCCAAAATTGACATTCCTTTTACATAAAAGTATTTATTTTTAATAGAAATCACATTGGAAACTGCAAACGCAACCGCAGTCCCGTTCTCTCTCTCTCTCTCTCTGGACGTTGGAAGGTGAGCAAAGAAAAGAAACGTCTACCAATAGTCAGTCATATACTGAGTGGGCAGCTTAGGGTTTTGAAAAAATAAAACAAATTTGGGTTTGTTTTTTTGGATTCTATATACAACTCAAAAACTTTCTTCTGTTTTCATTGTCTTGTATTCTTTTTCTTATAAGGTAGAGAGAGAAGATTAAGAGTTTCCGAAAGCTGAATTGAGTTGCGGTGAAGCAATTCTCAGGTCTGTCTGTCATGTCTTTACTACTTCTTCTCATAAAAGAAAACACTTCTTGATCTAATCAAGTTCCCATCTCTGTTCACATCTCTTCATTCAAATAACTCTATATTTATGCACATGTATATCTGTCTATATATTGCAGATTCTAAGTTTATAATAAATCTTTCATCATGGGTCTTTCTCTTGCCTTTGCATGTCTCTTCACAAACTTAATTATCAAAATTATGAAAAGAAAAATAAATTAAATAAATATTTTTTCTCTTCTTCTGTTTGATATTGTCCCAAGAAGAACATGAGAATAAAAAGAGGGATCATAAGATTTATTTCGGTCATCAGAATAAGATTATGTTTATTTTGAAGTTTCTCGCATGTAGATCTCTGCAAGATTCTGTTTACTTTCTTGTCAGCTAAAGTTAAATGTTTTGGCTTCCAATTCCGCTGATTTTTTTTTTCATCCTCTTCTTGAAACTAATTAACATCTATCTCTCCCTCTCTCTCTAGTGTTTCTAAATTTCCTGTCAATAATGTTTACTTTTGTACTAACTTCAGTTTCATGTGCATCAGCGCCGTCTCAATTCTTCTTCAATATCAGTTTGATTTCTTTTTCTTTCCATATTTCTACTTTTGTATTATAGGTTAATTCTTTCTCAAAAAGTTCTGTTTAAAACAAACAAAATAATTAACTTTTCATACACCAGATTATAGATCAAATATTTTATAAAACACTTTTGTAAGTATGTATATTCCGGATCTAAAATCAAATTACGTATGTTCGTTTGCCTTTGGAGCCCGTTAAGCCTTTCAGATGTTAATTGGAGAGAGAGAGAGAGAGAGAGAGGGTGATATCGGTAGATAGTACAAGGGGTTGCTAAAAAAAAAGATAGTACAAGGGATGGAGCAAAATAAATTTTATCCGCGGTCCAAAAATTCATGTAACTAAAGTCGTCTGACTTCTCCGTATATCTTTTTATAATAATTCGTGACGAAATGTTTTTTTTTTATTATTTAATTCGTGATGAGAAGCTTTTTTGTGTGGATAAACTCCTGATGGAAAACTAATTGATAATACAAATTTTTGTGGTTTTTACTCTGTGAACACACACACATATATATATATATATATATATATATATTAATACGTGAGATCTGTAGAAACAAATCTAACAAGAAATACATGTAATACATATGATAATATCTGAACAAATTTCAAAGACTCTAGTTTCAGCTATTATCAAATCCAACAGATTCTTGTCTGTTCCTGAAATCAATCAAGAACATCCTTAATTTATTTTCCCAAGAAATTTGAATATAAAAAACTCTTTTTACTACCCATAAAACTGAGTCTGGTAAGTATTAAAATATATCAACTCAAACCCTAACTTTTTAAGGTTTTGTTTAGGTACACTACAATGTTATATTTTCTGGTATATATTATAATATATTTTGAAGTATATTAATCAATTGTGCATTTTGTTAAACAGTTTTACGTTATAAATAAAGTCTGAATTGGTCAATTCATGATGTCTTTACACAGTCATATATTTATAATCAATGTTTGGTGTTTAAAATGAAGGATTGGAAGAGGAAAAATAGAGATCAAGAGGATAGAGAACTCCACAAATCGACAAGTAACATTCTGCAAAAGAAGAAATGGACTTCTGAAGAAAGCTTATGAGCTTGCAGTCCTCTGCGATGCAGAGGTTGCCCTCATAGTCTTCTCAACTCGTGGCCGTCTCTACGAGTACGCGAATGACAAGTAAGCCATCTTTTTGTGTATATAAATGTGAAATAGTTAATTACAAGCATAACTGCATAAGGGTGCATTATAGTAGGATTTTTTTTTTGGGTGCATTAGATTTTGCATAATGTTATCAATAAATCAGAATTTGCATCTGTATTGATTGCATCAGTGTACCCGCAGGAAACGAATATGACTAATCTTAGCTAGGCCTTTTGCTAAGCGTAAATGATGTAATTTTTGTACTATTTGTATACATCACATGTATGGGTACTGTCTTGAAAACGTTGATGTAATGATAAAATATATAAGAAACTGAAATGCAAACATTAGACTTTCTAGGTGTACAATACGGGTTAAATCAGATTTTTAAGAAAATATATATAGACTATATTTTATGAACCAATACGAAATAACAGGACATACGATAATTTAACTTCAAGGGCCTCATGAATATAATTACATTGTACTCAAGTACTTTATGTGTATGCATATACATATAAATGGTGAGAAAATCGTGAGAGAGAGAGAGAGAGAGAGAGAACACCGCAGTGAATATATGCATAAATATTCTTATGTTCTTCAGTTTGTTTAGAAAGTTACAAAATGAATTGGATGGTTATTTTCGTGACAGCATAAGAGCAACCTTTGAGAGGTACAAGAACTCTTCGTCTGGTAACGCCAACACTCACTCTGTCCAAGAAATCAATGCCGCGGTTTTACTTTCTCTCCATCTCCCTACACTTATTTAACATCATTATGTAGATACGTATATGTTCTTACTTTGATGGTGCTTAAACTACAGTACTATCAACAAGAATCTGCTAAGCTGAGACAACAGATCCAAACGATTCAAAATTCCAACAGGTTAGCAGCTTTTTCAGGCATATTTATAAGTTATTACGTTATATCTATTGATTGTAACACGTTTTTTAATATATAATGTTGTTGGAATCTGATGGGAGACTCTTTGAGTGCCTTAAATGTCAAGGAACTAAAACAGGTTGAGAATCGCCTTGAGAAAGCCATCTCCAGGATCAGGTCCAAGAAGGTACGTAGCTAAAACATTTTAATAGTCTCTTATTTATAACCACTTTATATATACACATATTCTAAGTCTGCTTTGTGTTCTTGCAAGAAATAGCACGAGTTGCTTCTAGCCGAAATCGAGAACCTGCATAAAAGGGTAAGTATCACATACCTTTTTCCCAATATTTCTTGTGAAAATTCTTTGAATATGATATATTCTGCAGGAGATTAAGCTCGATAATGAGAGTATCTATCTCCGAACCAAGGTAAGAAAAAAAGAAGAACAATTAATTTGTTTGTTAATTCCCTAGTTACATCCATTAATCATCTATCTAACTTTATAAAAGTCATTAATATAGCTAATTGATATTTTTAATGACAGATAGCAGAAGTGGAGAGGTTTCAACAACACCATCATCAAATGGTTAGTGGTACGGAGATGACTGCGATCGAGGCCTTAGCCTCTCGCAATTACTTTGCTCATAACATTATGACTATTGGTTCTGGATCTGGAGCTGGCCATGGATGTTCTTACTCTGATCCCGACAAGAAAACTCATCTTGGATAATATCTTGGCGAAAACCGAGCTGCAGCAATAATGGATTATAATGCTTTGAGTTCTGAAAGTCATCTGCTCAGATATATCTCTACATAAAATATGTTCGGTAATATAATTATAACTCCAAAAGTACAATGAAGGTAATAGTCATGGTATCTGATTGATGATTTATCTGAAATTGTAGAACATAGCTATACATGTGACTAAGGAACATAATACTTTCCCTCTCTCTCTCTAAATATATTTTGCTCTCACCTCTCTCTAACCCTCTCGCTTTTCTTCTCTGTTTCCGGCAGCCGCCACCGTTGTGCGGCAGCCGGACCTTCGCCGTTTTTCTCGTTGTCTGTCTGTCGTTCCATCTCTGCCTCTCTTCTCTCCACGGTCGTCTTTGTTTCTCAGATCTTGGAGGCTGAAAGCAGATATGGGTTTACGTCATCGGTATTGCTTGAGGACGGCTTTTCCGATCGTCGTGTTCAACCTCCGTCCATATAGGTCTCTCCTGGTGGTTTTCCCGGTTGCTTGCTCTGAGCCTGTCCCGTTATTAATCTTGTTAATCGCTTGCATTGTGTTGATAGTGCTTGGTTTGTTGTTGTTCGTAGTTGTTCTCGGTTGTCTCGTTGTTGTTTACTTCCCCCTAGTAATTCTCCTCGAAAATAGAAATTGATATAATATTTAAGGTAGTATCTTTCTCAGGCCTCCTGATCTCATAAGAAGATAGTTTTTTTGAATTCTAGTCATATCTTTCTCTATTTCTGCTTTTGTTTTCTTGAACGAATGTTAAAATTATTATAAAAAACCACTTGTGCATCTAGTGCAGCAAGTTTAGAAGTTTTTGATTGTGTTGCAAAACATATTTTTATATCGTATAAAACCAAAAGAGAAGAGAATCGGTGAGATTTTCTCCTCTCTTACTCAACAGGCTGCACTTTCTAGAACTGTCTCCTCTATAAGCCTCCCCACTGCTAGCGGCAGCATTGTGCTTCTCCATGTCTATGCACATTGGAGGGCATATCGAATAAAGAAAAGTTTTGTGCTTCTCCTTATCCACGATTATGGAATGATATTGTGCCAATTTGTTGTGTAGCTTCTCTGCATTATTTTCTTAAGCATCTCCTATACCTGGGATGAGTGGGAACATTCGAAAAAGAGATGGTTTCCTGACTTGACAGAGCTGTGACAGAATACACAGGTTGAATCAACACCTATACTCCGTTTGCTCACCCAATCCATGGTCGAGAGTGTCCAACATTATGATCCAAAGTATAAAATAATACTCTGATGTAGCCTATGAGAACCAAACTCCCTTTCGTCCAAAGTCCAAACACATTGTGATCGATCATCCCTCAGTTGTTTCCAAGTCTCTTGTATTGGGATATATTGAATTATGTTATAGTTATAGATAAAAATTGAAAATGTTTCTTATTAGTTTTAGGGTTTTGTATATGTAGTCTATAGGTCTCTTTGCAAAGAGTAACAAAAAATCCAACCTTTGCTCTAATACCATATGAGCTCTGAAATTTCTATGTATTATTTCTTGTTCCCCTTTACAAAGAGACCTCTTGGCTATATATATACAAAACCCTAAAACTAATGAAGAATATTTACAATCTTAGTCTATAACTATTGCATAATTTCAATATATCCCAATATCTTGTTTTGAAAATTCTTCCTTGAAAGTTGACGCCCGATTTTCCTTTTTCATAAGTCCTTATCGTCAACATAGCTTCTCTGTTTTGCCTCTCTAAAAACAAGATCAGAGTTTTGCCTCTTCGCCGCTGGCCATTGCCGGAGCTGAGAGAAGGCTTCTTCTCTCCATTTTCCTTTTTTTTTATTATAAATTTTCGGAGGTGCGACAAGGAGGTTTGTGGTGCATGTTCGAATCCGAAGCCCCTTCTCCTTCTCCGGCCGTGTGAGGTGTGGAGTCCGGAGGAGCGGCTACAAAACAGCTGAAGCTTTGGAAGCGAACACAGATCTGGGTTCTTCCTCTTCACGTGCTAGAGTGCTAGAGGACGGTGAGATCGAAGCGGTGGAGGTCGTGATGAACAGCTTCGGGTATAGATGGGCATGGAGGGAAAACGGCGAGAGATAGGGATGGTCCGCTGTTGAAGGCAATGAGAAGATACGGACGATATAAGCCACCCTCTCTAAGACCTCATTAACCCCACTCTCTTAACTGGGGTTCTTAGGCGAATTCTTAGCTTCGCCTAAGCGACGGTTCTTATCTTTTCTTATATTTTAACTCAGAAAAGTTAAGAACCGTCTCTTAAATAAGAGATATAAGAGCTGTCTCTTAGCCGAAAAATATAAAAAAAAAAACAAAACCAAAAAAATGTCAAATCATAAGTTAAAAACCCCCGGCTAAAAAACCGGGGTTAATCATGCCCTAAGGTTTTCACTGCATGATTCTGGTTTAATCCGGTTTTGCTTTTCGGTTCTAATTGATATGTAACCAATAAAACATTTGGCCGCTATAGGGATTTTAGAAATGTAAATATAATTTTATTTAAAAAAAAACCCAGCTCCTCTGTTTTTCGCTAACATACCCAATCTTTCTTTCCATTACATTCAGAATAACAAAGCGATGAGGGCATCATTATTGCAAGTCCTTGTGCTTAGGTCCTTAATATATATATATATGTATATGTATATATTATATATACGTATATAATATATACATATACATATATGTGTATTAAGGACCCAAAAACACAAAGACTTGCAATAATGATGTTCTGAGAACGTATCCTTTGCGTTCATCGCTTCTTCCACTATAGAACATTTCTGAATACCCAAGTCAATTCTACCTCAGTCCCCTAAGATCTCATACATCACACCTATCTCAGACCAATGTTCGTACCAGAATGAAGTATGACTACCATCAGGGTTGTGTACCAGAATGAAGTATGTCTCTACCATAAGGGGTGTAGGAAGCTACTTTTTTAAAAAAAAATTGTTTTGCTTAAGTAAAATCTGTATTGACCTGACCCTACTAAAAAGTCAAATTTGACCCCACAAAAATAATTATTAAACATTAAAGATAAAATTTAATTATACAACTAAAATATTTATATTTTTTTATCTTTAAAAATTTAGATTTATACTAGTTTTACCCGCATTTTTTTATTGTTACAAAAAAATTATGGGGGTGATTGGTTGAGCTGCAACCGCAGAAAATTTACTTTAGAATTTAGTCTGTATAATTTTTTTATTTAGCTTTAAGGGATGTACATTTAAAATTTTCTACAGCTAAAAAGATGAGCTTTAGAAAATAAGACTCTTACATTTATTTTTATTTTTGGCTGTAGTTTTATTTTTTTGGTTGTACCTTTAAAAACCAATATAAAGCATGATTGGTGGTTTTTAAGGCTGTAAATAAAAATTAAAGCTAAAGTCATTTCCTACATCACAACCAATCACCCCCTATAACTACGGTACAAGAAAAAAAAATTCTTGAACCCGATACAAAAAATTTCTGGCTCCGCCACTGTCTACCATTGCCAATTTTCTTTTTATGAAATTTTTTGGCAATGGTTCTTAACTTTAAAATCTTCTTCCACATCTAATATTCTTGACATGTTTTCTCGCTTAATTCCCTGAAACGATTCCTCTTAATCAATTTCAAATACACACATGGCCGGTTTAACATTGTTATGAGTCATATGACAATTTTTTTTACTCATTAAGATTTATATTTATATAATTTCAAAACTGCTTTTAAAATTTAATCAGTAATATTCTGTATATTTCGTGATAAAAATAAAATTATATACATATCAAATATATTTGTGCCCTTTTCAATTTTATTTATTTTTTTTCTTTATAAAACTATAGATTTACAAAAAAAATCTGAACCCCTTAACTATTAATATACGAGGAACAAGGAATTGGACCGGAACGTCGAGAGAATTCTCCAAAGAAGCTTCAAACCATTAACAGATTCACTTCTTCAAGCGGCTTCATTCCCAAACCACTCTCGCTTTTCAACTTACAAACATTACACCATGCTACTTTCGCCCATGTGATTTTCAATTCTGGATCCCTACTCTTCAGTCCCCTGAGAACTTATGCTAAGAATATACGAACTACCTTCTTCTTCTTTTTTTTTGTTTTTGTTTAAGATCTATGAAATTAACAGCTTCTTCTAATAACCAAAAAAATGTTTGTAAAGCATTACTCCTTCACAATTTTACTATACAGTAGAAACTCTATAAATTAATACTCGATAAATTAATAAACATGGTAAATTGATAAATTTTTCCGGTTCCAAATTAGACCGGTGTAAAATATGACATAATTCGATAAAATGATAAGATAATAATATTTAAAAAACTCCTAGATAAATATATGGTCCCATTGAAATCATAAATTAATAATTACGATATATATAAATTTTGTATATACATAAGTAAAGAATTTTATTCCTTATTAATCTTTAAAATTAATTGTATCTCTAAATTTTATTTTTCATTTCAATATTTTGGTGTAACTTTATCGAATTACATATAAAAACTCATTTTTATACTTCCATATGTATTCAACATACATAAAATGTATCAAATAATCTCATAAAATAGATAAAATTTAAATCTATAAAGTTTTAACTAATATATAATATTATGAAATAAAATAAAATAAGTCTAAAAATGTAAATTTTCTTTAAATTAATAACTTTATAAATTAATAAATTATCATAGTCCGAACATTATTTATAGAGTTTTTATTATAGATACTAGGATTTGGATTCCCGCGGTTCGCGGGGGAAATAATACTAACTTTAAATGCAATTTACAATTTCTTTGGTTTCAAAGGTTAACACAATTACAAAAAAAAAGAACTGACATATACTGCAAACAACATACTCGTTAGGTTGTAAATGAACCAATATACGGTTTTTATTCCCACTTTATCCAGGACGGGGTAGTCTATGAGGGACTGTACATTGGTTAGCTTCATGTGTCCAACAACATCTACATTATTCGATTTGGCTTCAAAATCTTCATATAAGTGGAACCTGAACATGTCTGTCATTAAACTGTGATCAGCAACGATTTTGATGAGGATGTAAGTGGTTCCCGGTTTGAGGTGAGGTTGGTATCTTGGAGCACGATTTGATGAGCTGAACCCTTTCTGTTCAAAGATCATAAAGGAGAAATTTTGACAAAGAATCTGATGGCAGGTAAGATTTAGAAATCAAATCTCATACCTGCTCTTCAATAAGAACCAGTTTTCGCAGTGTTTCTAGCCTCCCAGAAGTGGATTAAATGGGAACTTAGATCAGTCCCTGAGATGTCTCCAGAAAAACAGAGAAATGGAGAATTGCTGCTGGATTTTTCCGATCTCATCCCCATTGCCTGATGTGGTTGCATGGAGCTTGAAGAACGTGCTTCGAGCTTTGTACGGAGAAGGGATTTATATAATGAGAGAAACAAAGGGAGTTGGAACGATCACATTGAAAGAATAAAGGAGATAGTTTAATGAGTAGTAGTAGTGGTGGAGGCGAATTAGCTACATGGAAAGGAAGAGTTACAGACGTCATATTTTCAGGTGGGTTTGATACTAAGAAGGTGAAGCTAAGGAGGCACATGAAGGTGAAGGACGAGCCCTTGCTGTCGGCTAATTTAGGACCTGACTGGTGTAACCGCAGCGGTTGCGGCGGTTTGCAGATGCGGGTGGTTGCGATTTTAAGCGATTTTAAGCGATTTTAAGAGATTTGTACGACTGGTACGGCGGTTAGAAATTGGTGCATTTGCGGGATATTTATGATTGGTTAACCACCAAATACAACAACAGTTAAATAATTAATTAACAATATTTATATTTTATATAATTATAAAAATCTTATACATCATAATATTATAATTAATATAAATATTATATTTTTAAAAATATATTTTTAAATTTTTAAAAATTATAGAAAATGTTTTTATTTTTAAAATTTATAATATAAATTAGAATATAATAGATATATTTTAATGTTTCTATTATTTCAATTTAAAATTTATTTTTATTTTTTATTTTTATTTTTGTAGTTCTATTGTTTTTTTTTTTAAAAAAATTTATATTTGCGCAACCGCAAACGCTAGCTGGAACCAGATTTTGAATTTAAGAGGTTTAGAGCAGTTTGAAACGGTTTAGTGCAGTGTGAGTGATTGTTGCAAAAAGCCAACAACCGCTAACAACCGCAAAAACTACGTGGGAAACCAGTCATGATTCCCTTAGTCTGAGGAAGAACCTCGGTTTTGCTTTATAGTGGTCCAATTCCTGTTATTATTAGCCTATGGTTTCTTGCAAAAAAAAAGTTGGCCCAATATCTTATTTGTGACATGGCAAGTGACTATGGAATAATATATTATGATTGGATGATTTTTTAATCCTACATGGACACTCTCTCATTTAACCAATAAAAACTTTTAGTATTGTTAGATGCCCATAAGCCCATGTTCTAAAAAGTTTAAAACCCTAAATTTATATCCCTATATATATATATATATATATTGTAGCCTATGGAATAAGAACAAGAACAACCCCCTCCTACTTTTTCTTCACAGCGGAAAAGATAAAAATGAGTAGTTTTTTCTTTGTTTTTCTGTTAATTATTGCCTTGTTTGCAGGATTGAGCGAAGCTAGCTGTCCTAAACAAGTTTTAGCATTTCAAAACAGCTTTGCTTCTAGTCATGATACCCTCCAAGTCCATTGCAAATCTGGAGACGACGATCTAGGAGTGCACTTCGTAAAATTCGGTGATCCTGTATACAGTATTAGATTTGGAGATAATATATTTAAAGGGACATATTGGGATTGTTTCATACAACATGGGCCTAAAATGGAGTATTTTCTAAACTTTAGAGCATACACATCAGGACCTTCTCGTAGATGTGGTCAATTGCACACATGGATTGCCAAAGAAGATGGTATTTACTTTTCGGAAAATGGTAAGCCTGAGGAAAAAACATTTGACTGGACTAAAGTATAATAGTTGTTCGTCTAAATAAGTTGTACTTTTGCAATTTGATCAGTACATCAATAAAGATTACTTTCATTTCCAGCTTTCCATATTATCACAAAGACTGTTATTTTTTCTGAACAGAAAATTATAAATTATATTTGATAAATTAACAAACACAAGGTATTAATAAGTTTAAAGCAGTTTCAAATTGGGTCGAATAAAAATATGATGCAATACAATAGAATAAAAGACAACAAATTGTAGAAAATTGTAGAAATTTTTTTTAGAAAATCTTCTATAAACATACACCCCATTAATATATTAAACTGATAATTATATATATAGTTTATATGGATAAAAACAAGTAAACAAAATATAAAAGATTGTGTTATTGGTTTTTATTAAATTCATCTTTAATTTTCTCAACACTTGAAAACATTTTGATGATATTGTATCAAACTACTTCTTAAACACACTTATAATATATGTTACATATATCATATACATCAAATAATATTAAATAAATAATTAAAAAATTAATGTATATATTTTAATCAATAGATTAACTTAAAAATAATTATTTTCTATAAAATATAGGTTTAAATATATATATATATATATATATATATATATATATTTAATAAAAATATGTTGATTAATAATTTTATAAATGAGTAAGATTTTATAATTTATATAATTAATGTATAGAGTTTTACAGTACTAGCGTACAAGCTAATTTCGTGGATCAGTTCTTTAATATTTTTAAATTTAGTATATATAAATGAAAAAAAAGTTTTTTGGTGTAAATGCTAACTTTATTATCAAAATTTTAAAATTTTGACGAAAATTACGTAAGACATTAGTAGAAGGAAAGACCAAAAGAAAAAAAACTAAACACATAAGAAGAAAAGAAGAAGCAACATTGGACCCAAGGGACAGTTAAGTATTAAAACACGAGCAACCAAGACGCTAGCAGAAGAAAGAGTTTGGCTGATAACATGTTCATTGCCAAATGGGATCGCCGCCTTTGATAATACATAAGACCACGCTCGGTAGATGTCGGCTTGCCCAAAGTGCTACTCCAACAGATTGACGACGAACCCACGCAGCTTTGCACAGAACCGGCCTAAGAGAAACTGCACCACCAACCACCACCGGTAGAGGAGACAGAGACCCAAGAGCTAAAGAGCTCAACCTGCAATAAGAGCTCTTTTGCGCCAACCGGGTTGTCCCCAAATAACCACTAATGCCACACTTATTTTGCTCGACTTCAGAAAGAACTGCGAGCATGAGCAAGAAGATGGGTTGCGATGAGAGCCACATTCTAGATTGCTCTCCGAGACATGCAAAATAGAGAGAAGATCTGTGAGATATCAAACAAAGTCGTACATTGAAAGTTTAGACAAGAAGTGTCTAATATATATATATATATATAAAGATGTTCAATTCTAATTAGTACGATGCCTTTTAGGAAGGAGCCCAAAAGTGAATCCATGTGGGTCAGTCTCTTAGACCCAAAGTAGACAATATTGTACTAATCAGACAATAAAGAGTTGGACATGGGCTTTGATAAATCCTAACAATAGGTATCAGAGCGGCATGAGGAAGAACTGCAAGAAGACCAAAATACCATTCGAGTAGGAATGAAACCTCCGATGTTGTGGGAAAGAAGATGAGTGTGATCCTTAGTTTGAGGGAAGAATGTGTGCTATCAAACAAAGTAGCATATTGAAAGTTTAGACAAGGAGTGTCTAATATATAAAGAGACATATTCTCTTAAGCAAGGTATCAAAACTCCGAGACTAAACGGAGAGCCAAAACCCTGCCTTGCGCTCACATCGAGAACCAATGGAAGCTCCATAATGCCTCTCCTGAGAAACAACAACGAAGGAGACCGCTGAGAACCCGAAAAGAAGGTAAGGAAGAAACACCACCCAAAAGCGGCGAAGACCAGGAAGACAAAACAGAAGCGGCTGACGGAAGATCCTAAAATCGCAGATCATAGACGGCCCAACCCATGATCACTTCACACCCGCACATGAAAAACACCGTGGCACAGCTACCACACGGAAACTTGGACCAACACACACATGTCTCCGGAAAAAAATCTCTGAAGTGCCGCCTGGATAGAATAAGAGGGAGATACCACCACTCAACACCGAACAATGGAAGAGCTACAGCGACAATGGGACACTCCAACTCTAAACAAGAGCTTGAACGACAAGCCCATCAGATCTGAAGGGAGGAGTCACACAAACCTAGTTTCGCGCTGACACAGCACCGACGAGGGAGTAGATTGAGAGAGTTGAAAACCTCAACCACTCGCCATTGCCAAACACTAAAAACCGACTCCGGTGACCTACAGCCCACCCTGCATCGCCATAACTATAGATCAGAGACCAACAACCGCAGATCTACTTTTCCCCAGAGGAGACTAAGAGCAACCGCAACGGACCACCTTCCACAGTGCCAAGCATATCAACGGAGAAGAGAAACATAAGTGAACCAGAGCAAGACCAAATCGATCATTTTTCCCAATACTGAGAAGATGATCTAGCTGTTTCGTCCCATTATTTAGCATCTTCAAACTTTTATGGGTTTCCTAATTTGAGAACTAACCTATCGTGCTTCTTCTTCTTTCTCTGAAGCATACTTAAGCGCTTCAGCAACTTGAGCTTTTTCTAACTTGGTTTTCTCCTTTGCCAAATCTGAATTCACCTCAACTAGCTTGAGCCAATTCTCATACAACTACTCATAATTCCCAGCGAAGCTTCCATCATCATCATCATCATCATTACTTCCAGAATCATAATCACCTCCACATGAAGATACTGAAACAGACGCTAATGCTGATCCTGCCGCAGATTGTCTCAGAACCAGTATTCAAAGTTGTGAACGCCACAAGGTTCTTTAGCTGCTCATCATCATCTGAATCAGTATCAGAATCACTCTTGTCATCCCTCTTCTTGTTTTATCTTTGCAAATTTGCACATTCTAACCGAACATGCCCAAACTTTTTGCACTTGTTGCATCGTCACTACAAGAAAACATAACCTTAACGAGGGCGGTTTTCCTCGTTATTTCGTCGTAAAAGAGGTTTTACGACGAAATAGCGAGGAAGCGCGTTTGCTCGTTACTCGTCCGTCGTAACACATATTTCCTCGCTAATTCGTCGTAACTTAGCGAGGAATATATTTCGTCGTAAAGACGAAGTAGGGCGATTTGTCGTAAAGACCACGTCAATATTCCACGCAAGGACGTCGCTACAATTCCTCGTAAATACCTCGAAATGAGTTCCTCGTAACCTACACGTAAATACCTTGAAAGAGTTTCCTCGCAAATGTCCAACAAGCGAACTTTCGCTTTCGCGTTAAACTTCTTCCTCACCCTCTTAGTGATCCCCAAGGCCCAATTATATTTTTGCTGTTGGAAAAAATAAATTAACAATTAGTTTTTTAGAAAGTATATATATAAATCATGAAAAAATTAAAATATATATAATTAATTAATAGAAACTTACAGCGTAAATTTTGAACCACGTCTTTCTGACGTAGTGAGGCGTCTTACTCCAGTTTGGATGTGGCATGGAGAAGTAACCCTTGATCGTGTCGGTTACGTCCGATGCAAGACATCCGTCAACCCCTCACCTGGAAAATACAAATTTAAAATATAAATTATTTTTTAATGTTATAAAAGATATTTAAACGAATTAAAAAAATTAATGCAACATACCACAACGTTCCGTCCGGTCGGTCTGGGTCGATGACTGGTAAACCTTCTCTGCCTGGCAGACTGAGAATGTCCTCTACCGTGTACTGCGAGTAAGGAGCACTCGGAGGCACCATCAAATCAGGATGAATATCGGCGGCCATCGGAGGTGCCATCGGAGGAGGCACAGGAGGAGGCATCGGAGGAGGCACATGAGGAGCCGATGGTGCAGTAGAAGAAGTAGACCCAGAGACTCTCTGAGTGTACTGAGTCTCGGGGACAGTCTCCTGGCCCGAAGAACTGGGAGCGGAAGAAGAGGCCTGGTCTAAACGACTACCCGGCTCACCGAAGATCTCTCTGTAATGGGCAGTAAGTCTTCCTTTTCGAACCTGGGAAAAAAATGAAATTTTTAAAATTAACATCAACAATATATTTCCCAATATTATCCACATAATCAACACTAAACAACATAAAATCCACAAACCTATCTAAATTCCCTATACTAACCACCTAATCTATCCTAAACTAACCAAATTAGAGAGGAATCAGAGAGGCTTACCATTGCTACGAAATGGAGAGGAAGTAGAGAGGAAAGAAAGAGTGAGCGCTCGGGTGTATATATAAGATTACATATCGTCGCAAATTCCTCGTAAGTTTACGACGAAATAGCGAGCAGTTACAAAGGCCCGTCTTTTTTTTACGAGGAAATTGCGAGGAATCACAAAGGCCAGTGTTTTTTTTTTACGAGGTATTAACGACGATTTAGCTTACGTGGAATTAACGAGGCTTGCTTTCCTATAAATATACCCACAACTCTCATTCGCAAACCACACACAAACTCCCAAATCACACCTTATCTCAAATCACATTCCTCAGCAAAATCCTATTCAAATTATAAATATTTGAAAAAAAAGGAAAAGGAGAAGATACTAGAATTCATGTGGGCGAGACTTACGTATTATAATTGCTGGAAGTCTTGCCACATGTTATTCTGGTATTTTGATCCTTTTCCCTTTTTTCTAGTTTTTACACTACGAGGTATTTACGACGATTTCTGCTTACGTGGAATTAACGGGTTTATGTATAAATTCGTTTACGTGGTCTTTACGACAATTTATGCTTACGTGGAATTAACGAGTGTTTTGTTTAAATCATTTTACGTGGTAGTTACGACGATTTCATCCTACGAGGACTTTACGACGATTTGTGCTTACGTGGAATTAACGAGGTTATTTTTAAATCCCTAGAATCCGAAACCCGAAACCCGAAAGTGCTTCATGTACGTTTGTTGCAAGTAGCTCCGCAAATGCAAAGGGCAGTAGTCGTTGCATAAATACATGACAATCATGACTCTTCATCCCGGAGAACTTTTGACCCTTTTCAACACATCTAGAGAGATTCGAAACATACCCATCGGGGAACTTCACTTCTGATGCCACCCAGTTGAACAACACCGACTTTTTTTCTGAAGATAATCTGAATATCGGAACGGGAACTTGTCCATTGCTTTTAATATGTAACTCGCTTCTTGAGCAAATATCCGGCAAGTCCAACCTCGATTTTATGTTGTCTTTTGTCTTCCCATGACAATCATGACTCTTCATCCCGGAGAACTTTTGACCCTTTTCAACACATCTAGAGAGATTTGAAACATACCCATCGGGGAACTTCACTTCTGATGCCACCCAGTTGAACAACACCGACTTTTTTTCAGAAGATAATCTGAATATCGGAACGGGAACTTGTCCATTGCTTTTAATATGTAACTCGCTTCTTGAGCAAATATCCGGCAAGTCCAACCTCGATTTTATGTTGTCTTTTGTCTTCCCATGACAATCATGACTCTTCATCCCGGAGAACTTTTGACCCTTTTCAACACATCTAGAGAGATTTGAAACATACCCATCGGGGAACTTCACTTCTGATGCCACCCAATTGAACAAAACCGACTTTTTTTCTGAAGACAATCTAAAAATTGGAACGGGAACTTGGCCATTGCTTTTTATATGTAACTCACTTCTTGAGCAAATATCCGGCAAGTCCAACCTCGATTTTATGTTGTCTTTTGTCTTCCCATGACAATCATGACTCTTCATCCCGGAGAACTTTTGACCCTTTTCAACACATCTAGAGAGATTTGAAACATACCCATCGGGGAACTTCACTTCTGATGCCACCCAATTGAACAAAACCGACTTTTTTTCTGAAGACAATCTAAAAATTGGAACGGGAACTTGGCCATTGCTTTTTATATGTAACTCACTTCTTGAACAAATATCCGGCAAGTCCAACCTCGATTTTATGTTGTCTTTTGTCTTCCCTGGGACATTCAATATTGTATTCATGATGTTCTCAAAGAAATTCTTCTCTATATGCATCACATCGAGGTTGTGGCGCAGAAGAAGATCCTTCCAATATGGTAACTCCCAAAATATACTCTTCTTGTGCCAGTTGTGATGAACACCGTAAGAATCTGGCATATTACGAGGGACATGCCAATTACCACCCCAACGAACTGTTTCGTTAGCTCCGTAGTAGTCGATTTGCGCTTCAATTTGTTCTCCAGTTAGATATGGAGGAAGAGTGTCTCTCACAACCCTTTTGTGCCTAAACAAATTCTTGTTTCTTCGGTAAGGATGGCCAATGGGAAGAAATCGACGGTGACAATCAAACCAACTTGTCTTCCTACCATTCTTCAGTTGAAACGCATCTGTCGTTCCATTACAATATGGACAAGCTAATCTCCCATGTGTAGTCCATCCAGACAACATCCCATAGGCAGGAAAATCACTTATGGTCCACAAAAGCATCGCTCGCATCGTAAAATTCGTCTTCGTTGAACAGTCATACGTCCTCACCCCTGTTGACCACAAATCCTTCAACTCTTTTATCAGTGGTTGTAGGAAAACATCAAGTGACCTTTTTGGATGCTTCGGACCGGGTATTAATATGGTCAAGAATAAAAACTCCCGTTGCATGCACATCTCCGGTGGCAGGTTGTATGGAGTAAGAAAGACTGGCCACAATGAATATTGTCTCCCTGACATTCCAAATGGACTAAATCCATCTGTGCATAATCCGAGATACACATTCCGGATATTGCTAGCGAAATCTGGATGTACTTTGTTGAAATGTTTCCAGGCTCTTGCATCTGATGGATGAGTCATCTCACCATCCGTCTGAGTATGCTCGGCATGCCACCTCATCTTTCCAGCAGTCTGCTCCGATTGGTACAATCTTTTCAATCTATCTGTAATTGGTAGGTACCACATCCTTTGGTACGGTACCCTATTACGTCCCCGTCCTTGCGGCTTGAATCGTGGCTTCTTGCAGAATCGACATTCTTCTAGCTTCTCATCATCTCCCCAATAGATCATGCAGTTGTCGATACAAACATCTATCATCTCCGAAGGCAACCCAAGACTATAAACCAGTTTCTGAATCTCATAATAAGAATCAGCAGACACATTGTCTTCCGGCAAATACTCTTTAAACAAGTCCGCCCATTCGTTCATGCAACTTTCAGGTAGATTGTGATCAGTTTTAATATTCATCATTCTAGCAGCCAATGACAATTTAGAGAGACCTTCTCTACAACCACTGTAAAGTGGTTGATTCGCCGCGTTTAACATTTCGTAAAACTTTTTTGCATCTATATTAGGTTCTTCATCTCCATCATGAGCTACGAATGCATCAGCTACCATATCATGAACCCTATCATAATCTACCATCGGCTGATCCTCCTGATGGTAACTATGTGCATTATGCAATTGATGATCAACCGGTTCTTCTTGAAAGTTG
>NC_027750.1:18376206-18392419 GCF_000695525.1 Brassica oleracea var. oleracea | reverse complement strand
TATTTCCTCGTAAATACCACGCAAAGTTTACGTCGTATTTACGAGGAAATAGTTTTTCCTCGTAAAATACTCGTAAAGTTACATCCACTTTACGACGAAACAGTTTTGTCGTTACGTTACAAGGAAATAACGATGACTTTAGTTTTTCACGTAAATTCCTCGTAAACTCGACGCAAATTTACGAGGATTGTTTTTCCTCGTTAAATTTCGTCGTTAAGCATGTGTTTTCTTATAGTGCATATCTTTGATGATGAACTCCTTGAATCATCTCTTCTTTTATTCTCCTTTTTGCCTCGTTGTAGCTCTAGATACTTAGTAAGGTTTCTTGACAGCATCGCCATAGAATCTTCAGAAGATGAACTCCTTTAAGAAATTCCATGTGGATATTCTTTCTTCTTCTTCTTTTCTCCATATGATTTACTCTGTCCAAAAGTTTGAAGAATCCTAACAAACTCATCAAAAGCCATCTCATCCAAATCACAAATGTATCACATATAACCAAAATAAATCGCCGATTAATCTCCGGCTAATCTCCGATCTTTTCATTCGACGCTAGGCGTTACCCAAGCGTATAAGGAACGCGTAGCAAGTTTCCGAACATGGATATTTATATATTTATAAATGAATGATATAAGGGTCTTTTGTTTTTTTAATGAAAATGGTATTTGTGAAAATGTCATTTTAATGAAGGTAAACATGAATAGTCGTACAACCCGTACAACCAATGTGGTAAATTTGAAATTCCCTCGTTTTTGACACACCTAAATATATAATTAATATTCACACATTAATCATGAAACTATACGGAAATTTTTGTAGAAGTGATATGTTTTCTCTCAACCACAACAAGTGCTTTATTTTTATTATAATTTGATATATTTATTAGTATTATTATTGTTCAAAATGAAAATATGTTTCGAATAATATCTGAACTAAGAAGAAAGTCTCCGACATCCGTTACATAATCAAATGATTACACCCTTATTAAGAAAACTGAAGAAGAATATGTTTTTATTCTCGATAGGTACAATTAAAACCTCTTTGACAAGGGATCTTATTCGATAAACGCTAAAGTCACTTTTCACTACCTGAGTGGTTTCCACAATCAGGGTGGCTGTGGTTTTGATCTTCTGACTAAGGAACCTCTTGGAGTAAAAAAGGCTGCCCCTCCATCAAAAATAATTTTTTCATTGTTTCTCATTGAAATCTTGGTATGAGTTGTTTCTTAAACATGATTTTCCCAAACAAGGACAGTCCACCTCATGTCCTAGGATTGTGCACATTCAGTAGTTCAACATATGGTGCGAGAAGCCAGTTAAAGTAATTAAAGATATGGGTTTCCGTGAGGAGGAAGCTACTGGAGAAGGTCAGAGAGAGTGCATATTTGTTGGTGTAAACTGGATGAAACGGAAACATATTTGATATATCTATGCGCTCTTTCAGACTTTATACAATGGTTTTCCCCTCACCGAAAGGCAAATCTTCGATTACTTTAACTTGATTTATGCACCGTATGTTAAACTAGTGAATTTGCCAAGCCAGTGACATAAGTGGGCCATCCTTGTTCGTAAAACTCGTGTCTAAAAAACAACTCATACCAAGATTTCTGATGGAAAACAATGAATTATTCTATTTTTTGGTGGAGGAAAATATTTTTTACTGCAAAAGGTTTGTTAGTAAGAAGACAAAGACCGCAACCACCTTGATGGTGGAAACAACTGTGGTGTTAAAGAGTTATCTTTTAGTGCTTATATAATAAGATCCCTTGGGCTGTTGTATCAGTCAAAGGGGTTTTATTAGACCTAGGGAGAATAAATTTGTTGTTTTCAGTTTAATTAATAAGGATGTTATCATTTGGTTACGTAACGGATGTCAGAAAAGTTCTCTCAGTTCAGATATTATTTGAACATGTTTTCATTTTGAAAAAATTAATCATAATAAAGATATTTTAAGCAAAAGTAAAGCAATTTTTGTAGTTGAGAGAAAATATAACACTTCTACAAAAACTTTAATATACTTTCATGATTAATATGTGAATGTGAATGTTATAGTAAGGTGTATCAAACAAAATACAGATTTTTGAAAATTTGTTTCTGCGAAAGTTTCTTATAAAATAATTGGTACAATTTTAAAATCTCGTTTTACACAGTATAACTAAAAACACTTGAATCTGCCAAAATATAATTATGTAGAAGCAAGTATTACTATTATCTTAGATAATATTATGCGTAGATATTATATTATTATATTAAACTAGGATTTTTACCGCGCTACGCGCGGTTGTTAATTTAAATTTGTTAAACTATCAATTTAAGTGTCGAACTTGTTTTGTTTGAGCTTGTACTTATTTTACATAAATATTTACTTATTATTTATAATAAATAAATTTTAAATAAACAATTCTATTATATTTTATTTATTTTTCCAATAAATTTAAAAGATTAATTTTTTACTATATACCACCTGTTGATATTATAAAATAGGTTTACTGAAACCAAAAATTGAGATTGATAACTAACACACAAAAGAGGAGTATATAGTTTGATGTTATTGTATTTTAAATAGTTACCTCTCCTAACTTCATATATGGTATGATACAATTTTTTATTTTTTGTTTTCTTTTCATTCGAAACTTCCAATGATTTTTCTATATTTGTTGTATTAAAATCTTCCTCATGTCCAGTGATTTCTCTATATTTATTGTATTAAAATCTTCCTAATGGTGTTATGACCATTACTAATTTCATTGCATTATTTTATTAGTTTAAAAAATATATTGTATATTGTTAATTATTGTGAAAATTATATAATTTGGAATTAGTGTTTATGATATCTTGAAATCTTACAAATATTTTAATTTTTCAGTGACTTTTAGGCAACTATAACATCTCTCATAGACTCAAGCACACAAAAAAATATTTTTACTATTACCATTGATGTCATTTCAAAATTCAGAATAAAATTCAGAAAAAATAATTATTTCATAAATTTTAGATTAACTCTTCGTTGATCACATTGTTATTTACTATTATTTTCTTTTACTCTGCGTTGAGCATTTTGTATAAGTTTAAATTTTACTGATTAGTACTTCGTTGATCACATTTTTATTTACTATTATTTTTGTTTACTCTGCGTTGAGCATTTTGTATAAGTTTAAATTTTACTGATTAATATTTTAAATCGTTACCTCTCCTAACTTCATATATGGTATGATACAATATATATATATTTTTGTTTTCTTTTCATTTGAAATTTTCAATGATTTTTCTATATTTGTTGTATTAAAATATTTCTAATGTCCAGTGATTTCTCTACATTTATTGTATTAAAATCTTCCTAATGGTGTTATGACCATTACTAATTTTATTTCGTTATTTTGATTAGTTTAAAAAAATATTGTATATTGTTAATTATTGTGAAATTTATATATTTTGGAATTAGTGTTTATGATATCTTGAAATCTTACAAATATTTTAGTTTTTCAATGACTTATAGGCAACTATAACATCTGTCATAGACTTAGGTACATAAGAAATATTTTTACAATTACCATTGATGACATTTTAAAATTCAGAAAAATATTATTATTTCATAAATTTTAGATTAACTCTTCGTTGATCACATTGTTATTTACTATTATTTTTGTTTACTTTGTGTTGAGCATTTTGTATAAGTTTAAATTTTACTGATTAGTACTCCTTACTATCCTTTTTTAAATTCATTCTCATTCTCATTTGTCAAATATTATATCAAAACAAATAAATGATATAGTATAACACAAAAATAAAATTAATTGAATTAAAATTTGTTATTTAAATTTATATTTAACATTTAAAATATATAAATTTTATAGACAAATAAAATGGGCCAAACAAATCAAATTAACAGATCAAAAAAATTATTAGAAGCCCAACACGAAAATGGTATGTGACATGGCCAAAAGAAAGAATTTTATTGACTGATTTTTGAGTCCTACGTGGACAGTCTATCTATTGCTGGTATTCTCTTTTTATTTATTGTATCCTTTTTTAAATTCATTCTCATTCTCATTTGTCAAATATTATATCAAAACAAATAAATGATATAGTATAACACAAAAATAAAATTAATTGAATTAAAATTTGTTATTAAAATTTTTATTTAACATTTAAAATATATAAATTTTATAGACAAATAAACCGGGCCAAACAAATCAAATTAACAGATCAAAAAAATTATTAGAAGCCCAACACGAAAATGGTCTGTGACATGGCCAAAAGAAAGAATTTTATTGGCTGATTTTTGAATCCTACGTGGACAGTCTATCTATTGCTGGTATTCTCCTTTTATTTATTGTATGATTGTAAATGCCTGTTTTAAATGGGATATATATATATATATATATTAAAACATGAATTAAATACATTCTATGCAGTTAATTTATTTTAAAAGGTATTTTTGTCCTAGTAATACCAAATAAATCTAGTAGTACAAAACTTATTTTTCGCCAAATAATACTTAAAAATCTAGTTATTCAAATCTGTTTCAAACTAGTAAAATTTTATAAAATCTAATATTAAAATTTTACGCATTTTTAAAATATAAAATATCCAATAACAAACACATAAGACAAAAATAAAATAAAAACATTACTATTATTCCATAGGAAATGAGATGGCCCTCTTTTTTATTTTTAACTCATCATGACACGAGTATCTGTATTAGATTCGGGTATTTTTAACGCTGAGTTTCATTGAGTAAAGACCCTCTGGGTCAAAGAACATAACATATTATGGAAGAAAAGAGAACTAGCAACAAAAGAAAAGAAGATACCAGTAGGTACCATGCCTATGAAGGCTTTAAGAAATAGATAAATGAAGGAGAGAGAGATCCGGGAGCTGGAAACCAACCTAAGAACCGTGAGGTTAGGCAGAGACTCGGGTTTATTATAGGCTTCCAACTTAAAACCAATTGGCAATTGGTTGACTGCCCCTAATATTTTATATATTACTTAATGTCTTTTAAAATTTCCGATGTTGGACACTTATCCCTAATACCACTCTTTGAGATAATAATGGCTCTTATCGACCAGAAAACTCATAACTTCTTAGGACATTTATACTCGGTCAAGCGAGTTTAATACAACATTTATACCCAATATTAATTAGCAGTTTAGGGTATTTAGGATCTGGGCTCTGATACCATGTTAAGTTTCCTGGATTCTCAACTTAAATTCAGTTTGCGGTAAATGGATTGGCACAAGTCTCTTATGTATTACTCAAATCATTTACATATTTCCAATGTGAGATCTTCTCTCCAACACCCTCCCCCAAGATAATGGTACATATAACCATTAATCTCGCAGAATCCATCGTACCTTTTCGACACAAAGCTTTATTTTTCTAACAATTTCGAAGAAATTGATCCTTCCTTTGAACAATTCGTGAGATGTGGACCTGCATAGAACATTCCTTTTTTGCCTCCAACAAGAAGATGTGCTCCTTGACTCGCCATACTCCAAACGTTACTGTTCCAATCATACATTATGGTTCTTGTGTAAGTTCTTGGAGTGAGCATGCGCTTCTAATTAATCAGATTCCTTTAGGGGGGGTTATTGGTTTAAGAATTTTAAAGGGATTATAAAATTTTGAGAATCCATTGTTATTGGTTTACAGATTTAAAAAGTCTCATCATAATTCATTGTTATTGGTTTAAAGACTTTTAAATTCCATTCAAATCATTTGTTATTCATAAAGTTTAGTTATTATGGATTTTATCATTCTAATGAATTCTATTGTTATTGGGAGGTGAATTTCTTATGTTTTTACTCATAAAACTAGACTTTGAAAATATCATCTATTCTCATAAGATTTTTGAAATCTGTGTAATAAGAAAAACATGCACATATTGCAACTAAACTCACGTTAACACACCAAACCAAACTCAATAATGGTGAATCAACTAAACTCACATGATCTGTAATTCATTATATTTTTATAGTTTCTCATTTGATAAAACAACCGTTTGATTCAATAATGATGAAGAAACCAAACTCACATTGATCACAAGAATGGTGTTTCAAAAAAAATCACAAATCACAAAAGTCAAAGACCGATAATTATCATAAGAAAACTAAGAACATGAACACACCAAACATAACACAAAGTACCATAAAATTTATGTGTCTACGTGAACACACCAAACCATAATATCAATAAATAAATTATAAAAGTCTCACCATCACTGTTGACTTCTATTTCCTATCACTGTTGACTTCTATTTCCTACTGCATCGGTCCACATATTAGAAGCTATCATATTTCTCCAGTTATTAGCAAACTCTCGTTGCTGAGGTTCAAGAATACCTACTTCTTTAGTGCCTACTTTTCCATATTCTTCTTCTTCTTCACAGTTTTCATTGATCACTTCTTCTGGAAAAGCATCTGATCGGCACTCTTTACGTAAGAAGTTATGCAATCCAGCACATGCCAAAACTAACTTCGCTTGTGTCTTAAAAGAGAAAAGAGGAGCAAATTTAAAAATCAGAAACCGAGATTTGAAGATACCAAATATTCTCTCGATCACATTTCTTAAAGACGCATGCCGCAAGTTGAATAACTCGTTCTGGTTACTGGGATCACGACATTTGCCCGTAAAATCATGTAGATGATACAGAGTACTTCTAAATGGAGCTAAAAACTTCTGACGGTTGGCAAACCCACAATCTGCTAAATAAAATTTTCCTACAAAATAAACATTACAGAATTACGTGATGTTTATATGTATATGGTTTACATCGAGATTTTGTTTTTGGAAATGTTCTGAAGAGATTGTTACACATTGCCTTATAAGAAGAAATATTTTGAAAATATTATATTATGCAAATCCATAAAAATCAATAAAATCTACAAAAGTCAATTCAAAGTATTTGATAGAAATTTGGAGAATATTTGTTAACTCTACTTAACTTCTAAGAATCTGTCAACTTTTAAAATCACTTAACTCCTTCTAAATTCTGATTCCAATAACCCCCCTAATACTAAAGTGGTGGAGCCCACGTCTCTCACCCACATTACTACATATAAACTACCTAGATTAACCTATCGCTAAGTCAGCCTGAACAACAACATTACCAAGACACAAAGCTACCAGAAAACTCCTTGCTGGCATAGAAATTAATCACGGCGAAGTCGTGATTCGATAAGAGCCAACGAGTTTTAAATTCACTTTGACTTGGGTCTTCGTGGCGAGGCTACTCTAGCTCTTAGAATTAACAAATGTCCCCCAATCCAAATCCATACTCAATGTCACCTCAGGTTTATGATCGTTGACACTGAAATAAGTCATGTAATCTCCAGCTTCCACCATCATAAGCATGAATTAGCCCGATGATGTGTGATGAAATGTGTTACCGTAACTCGATGACCTGTGTACATATATATATCCATGTTAAATCAAGAGAAACAAATTTAATAAAATATTTTATTCAACTCTATTGAAATTCTAAGTGAAGTGACTGTGTACAGCAGAACCGTACGGGGACTAATCAAATCGAGAATCATGGCGGAAACTTCACAGAGAGATCTTTTTGTTTTGCTCATCTCATTCGTTTCAGATCTTTCGAGCCAATTACACGAGAACAAGAAGAAGAGGAGCCAGAGAGAATACGAGACGAAGGAACATAATATGTGGCAGTAGAGATAGTAATCGGACTTGGTAACCACATGTCAAAATCAAAGTTGGTTTGAATTAAGAAAGGATATTTAGATCGCTTAAAATGATATATTTATAAGATATTTCACATTGTAATAGAAAGTGAATAAGGAATATATTTGGATCAGACTCTAGTTTCAGATTTGGGATTCAGAAAATGGGTGAATGGGTCAAAATATTATTCTTATACAAACTATACTCTGAAATTTGTGGACAAAATAAAATGAATATCTATTTTAATTTATGATACTAATATCATTATTATGAAGAATTAAGCATACACAAATCAGTTATAATTTATTTATAACATAAGTTTTAATATTTGTCAAAATGATTAATGTGAGAATCAATTCTCAGATCTCTAATTTATGGCTCTGTTGACCATGCATATATACTGTAAAAGAGTCACCCTGATTTCATTCTTTACCCACCAAAAATCTAACATATCCTAAGTCTTTTTTTCAATGTCCCTCACATACTTTCTTATTTTTATTTTAGTTTTTGCTTTTGCTTTTGTGTACGAGAGTACAACACCTAAAACTGTGAACATCAGAAGGATTGATATATTGGTAATAGCTCTACACGAGAGAATTGAAATTTGGCTCCGCGATTTCTTATGGGCACAAGCATCTCAGGGCTGAGTACCTTCGTTCCTCTTCCGAGTGGTCGAGTTGCTAAAGCAACCTCCTCTACTAATTAGTTAAGCCAGTCAGGCCATCCATTTTCTGCAGTTTTGTTGTTGGTTTTGTTAAAGGTCATGGACACTTTGTTTGTTAAGTGTACTGATGGTAATTTCATTGCAGTCCCCGGTAATGAAAGGGAAGCCATCGATAAGATAGTGCATTCCAGCCTTCCTTCTCCTTTCAGGGCCTATCCTAAAGATAATCCAGTACTTCTTGGTCGTGAATATCTTAATAGGGCGAAGCAAAATGTCACATTATGGACGTTTACAAAATTAAAAAAAAAAGAGTGTCTCGACTCTGCAAACACGTTTTCTTTCCAAATTTACTGTATCAGTATTTCATTTTATTTATCAATTTTTTTTGTAACATATTTATCAATTTATTTAAGTAAATACTTTACAATTATTTAGTTCTCGCTAATGTAGAATTTGTGTGTTTTACATATTATTGGTTGTAACATGTGCTATTTTCTAAATATACAAGTTTCATAGCTTAATCCCATCATCAAGACTACAAACTCGAGGATTGTCTTACGAACCACCCACTCATCACTTCAGGATAGCTTTTGTTTTTCAGATGCGACGAATACACATTTTGTTTGTGAATAGAAGGTTATATTGTTTTTCACATGAGACAAACAGGCTTGGTTTGTATAATTTTACTTGATCGCCAAATGTTCGTGAGGTCCTCTATTCAGTTGCTATTAGCCTTGAACAAAATCAGAGATGGAGAAAAACAAGGAAGTTAAATTTACCTTTCAGATTTTTCAAAGCTAATGATACATATACTTGTGAAAATTTATGGCTCCATCTTTGTGGTCCATCGTGATTGAAGAGGCAAACTCTAAGCTTCGTAAGACCATTTCCTATGTATTTTATTTTATCTGTTTTTATAAAATAGAAAAATTCAATAATAGAGATGGAGTTATTGGGCTACCGGAAATATTATATTAACCATTTGATCCGTTTAGACCAATTTAAAATGGTATATAATTTGTTCAAATTTTCTTTAAATCATTTATTTATAATGTAAAACTATTGGAATAAAAGTTATTTTTTTAAAGAAAATTGTAAATAATACCTAAGGAGTTATTTGAATAACAATTTTTTTTTTGAAAAAGTTGGAAAACAAAATTTCGGAAAAAGATTGAAATCATTTTTCTGGAAAATATATTTTTAAATATATTTAACAGTTAAAATATGTTAAGTTAAACAGGTTATAACAATCTCCGTTAATTTGAAGTAAAAATCCATTTTTTTTATCACAATAAAAGTACAAAGAAAATCTTAGTACGAATCCACGAAGGACGAGTTTCTAGTGTCCAGCCAATAAGGCACCGACGTGTTAACATACGAGAAAACACGGTTTCTTGTTCGAGCGTGCCTTGCAAGGAAGTCCACTTGAGTGTTACTGGATCTGGGTTGATAAACCACTTTTCCGCCCTGATAGGACGCCCAAAGATCTTTAAACTCGGTAAGTTCAGCTGCAAAAGCTGGTCAGTCTTCTGGTGTTGTGATCATATTGACTAATTCTTAGGAATCAGTAACGTAACAAAGTAATCGCAGAACCGCTGATGGCGAGATAAACATTTCAATGCCCATACTAAACTCTTTAGCTCGGTATGTAGTGGCGAAATTAACTTATGGCAACCTTGCAGGCCTAGGAGATCTATTGCTCCATCTTGAAGTTGTAAAATCCATCCTACTCCACTCGTGAATCCATCATTCTTCCATGATCCATCTATACGGCAAGTAAATGTAGGTAAGTAAAAATCAATTTAATAAACGGATCGTAGTAAGACTACCCACCACTTATAATCCATTAAATTAAATGGGTCTAAATGAATATTAGTTTATACTAAACCCCCATGCAAAACCTGTTAAAAAATTATTTTAACATCTCTACTAGATTTTGACCCGTATTTTCAAAAGAGATATTATTTTTGGTGAATAATTTTTTTATTTAATAAAAATTATACTATACGTAATCTATAATATGATTACTTTTTTGTTATACAGGTTAAATTTTTGGTTTAGATGATAAATAATTTATAACGATTTTGATTTTTCAGTTTTATCACAACCATAGCTTATCATTTATGAATTTCTAGATAAAACCTAAACATTTGTTTATGATGTTAAATTATTCATCATTCGAGTTTATCAAAAATAACTTTTAAAACAAACTACAAAAATATACTTACAGTTATGTTTGATTGTAGTCTCTATAATATTAATGAGAAGTCAGTCTACTACGTGTCGCATTCACGTTAATTTTTACGACGGTTGATTATTGAGATACCCTAAATAAACTAAAAATATTATATCTAATTGCCATTAATAAACTTTTATTTATTTTTCATTTAATTTCCTTTTCTCTATCATCTTTCCAAATAATATATATAATAAAAGTAAACATTAATTAATGAACTATAAATTTTAAAAACAAAAAAAATGAATCATAGATAATTTGGTTTCATAAAAAGGAAAGTTCACAAAAAACAATTTTTAAAAGACAAAATTAAATTTTTAAAACGAAAATATATCCCATACATAATTTTATTTCATAAAAAAGGAAAGTTTACAAAAAAACAATCTTAATATTAGAAATATATTCCTTTTGAAACATAATCTTAAATAACATAATATATATTTTAAAAGTAATAACAATATTTTATTTGTATCAAGCTGTATTCTCAGATTATCAAAACTAACATAGATAATATAACATAAACTGAAATTTCTTTCATGAACTAAAGTATGTAAATTAAAAATAATATTACTGAGTTTGTTTACATTCGTTTTTCATGATAATTTTCTAAACCAAATTTCAATTTGATTTACAACTTCTTTATATTTTTATCAAACTACATAAATTAAAAATATCTATAAATTTGCATAATAATAATTTCTCAAACAATTCACAAAATTTTGGTTTGATATTTATTTTCAATATTAAATAATATATTTTAAAAATTAATCTTATGGAAGATAACATTTATTAGAAAATGAAACTAACTTTTTTATTATGTCTATTTTAATCAAATAATCACATAATATTTTCAAATATTGTAAATCAATATATTTTTTAGGGAACTATGATATTATACTTTACCATTATCAAAACATCTTTTTGCTTAATCGTTATTTTCATTTAAAATTTTAATTTATATTTGTACCACCCAATGTCTCCTTAATAATAATACCCAAACTAATCTGAATTTTGATGTTTAAAATTATTAATATAGTTTTTAATTCATCTTTTATACATCAAAAATAAAAATTACTTAAAATTTACAAATATTGAATTATATTGTAATATTGAAATCCATTCATCAACTTCAAAGTTATATAGGTTATGCTCTTTTATGCAATTTTGTATTGATCATCACTTTAAATGTTTTCTTATTAATAACATCATTTAAATAATTAATTATCATTTTTTAACATGTGATTATATTTCAATGAGTATAAAAATTGTATAAGGCATAATCATCAAATACAAACCTATATAAATCGACCAAAAACCCCATGTTACTTATAAGTCAGCCACCATTGATGATTATGCTTTAGTGAGTCCTAAATGAGATGAGTCTAATTTTATAAAGATTAAATTTCAGTTAAAATTTATATGGTAACAATATATCGTTACAAAAAATTTCTTCACAAAAAAAGAAAGAAAAACATAAACTATATTTTTATAAAACTTTTTTGCATTGAAAAAATAGTAACGCGAGTGTGAAGATAAAAGAGAATTTTTGTAAAATGAATTTCAGGAGCTATGACTGGGGGTGGGGGTTGATTGCTAAAGTGAATCAAGTGTCATACTCTTGATCATAAAATAAAATGTCATGTCTTAGATTAAATATTGGAACAAACACTACCATTAGATTTTGATTATTTCTCCTAGGTTTGGGCATTTTATCCGGATCAGAAAACCCAAACCGCAACCAACCCGAAAAAACAGTTTGGGTCGGTTAAAGGTAATGCTATTATACCCCATTGAATCTTGTTGTAGAAGACTCGCGGGTCTTAGACCCGATCCAGCCCGAATCCGAGATCCGATGGGGTCTTTGAAGTACAAATACTTCTAATTGTTTCCTTTATAGCCAATTCGTCTTCAAATCGGTTAACAATTAACCAGTCGATTGATCTAATTAGACGTTATTATTCGGATTAGTAACCAATTTATAACCCATTTTAACTGGTTTCAGACCTAAAAAATGATGGGCAATGGCTATATTATAACCCGTTTGAGTGCTAAATCAAGGTAGGGGAATGACTTATTTATACCAGCTGTTTCTATTGACCAAGTTTAACATATTCCTATGTGGGATGTTTAGAATTAGTAATTCACTGAAAATATCAATTAAAACTGCAATCAAGAGAATCGAACACAACATTAAATCCCACAAAATAAATAATATATCGATAATTATATGAAAATTCAAAAATTTGTTCAAAATTAAATCCCCGTTCAATCTCCGAACCGATCTGGACTCGACATTACCCGAACACATAAATTTTAATTACTCTATTGGATCCAAATATCTAAGATCCGAACTGATCCGGATCCGACAGGACCCGGACAAAACCTGAACCGGCAAATTCTAATCATTCTTTTGGATTCAAATATCTAAGACATAAAGGTCCCGGATCTGACAAGACCCAACCCGACCCGGGACCCAAATGTTTAGGCTTAATTTTTCCTATAAAATGATGAAGTATCAGCGGTTAACATGCAAATATATATATATATATATATTTTTTTTTAACATGCAAACATATTTGATATAATATTAATATAGAGAATGAAACTACACCATCTCAAATATTGTATTGTGTCAAAACTACACCTCGCTATTCCTAGTGCATGGTTAAATACAAAACAAATCTTGATTCGACCCCATAAATTTTTCATTCATCTTATTGCATTCCAAATAATGGGTTTTACATATTTTGAAAACTTGTAAATATAACCATGCATTAAGGAGAACTTTTTTTTATCATAAATGTAGTACACAAAGGTCAAAATAGCCAAAATAGGTTTTATTAAAATAGTAAAATACCTTTATACTTCTACGTTTAGCTATCTAAAAATCTATTTTGGAATTTTTTGGGAGATTTGCCCCCATTAAAAATAGTTGGTGTAGATTTTAACACGATACTTGGATGTGTTGACCTATATTGTTTTTTCCATTATGGTTACTTGTACTTCTAGTTGGAGAGATCAATGGACAAACGAAACCATCAACTCTTTGCAGTCATTTACTTGAATACATTTGCATATATTGATATCAACCTAATTTACACTAATTTTTCTTTGCTGCAGGAGTTATGACATCAATAATTTGCTAGATGATCTTCAAGTAGTTTAAAACATGAACACTAAAAAGTTAAAAAGAGATATGAATCCCAGACGCAATGATTTACATGTGACCATCAGAAACCCTAACCAAAATACCAGTACACTGTCACCACCTTCAAGATGACAACCAATTGTTACATTATGAAAAATCAAACCAGTTTTGCATAGAGCAAACATCATCACAAGAGGGGGTATTATGAAGAATCAAAAGAACTTGGAGAGTCAGATCCCCTGTTCAATTCACTGCTTCTGGTTCCGCCAGATATGTATCCTCCCTGCGGAATTTGGTAGTTCTGCAGACTACGGCGTACCGGAATTGAAAGAGCGTTTGAGAAAACCGAGCTCTTGGCCTGGTTTTCGCATTGCTCAGACCGAACCACTGGAACAGCTGTTGGGCAAGACGTGTCTGAAGAGGTAATGAGACCGGAATTGGTGACATGCATTGTTGGTTGAGGTGGCGGCGCTCTTGGGGATATTGGGTGTTCCTCTGTGCAGGACTCCAACTCGTTCTGCATTAGGGTAAACAATAAACTCAATCAAGAACAGAAAAAAACAGATATGACCCGGATAATTCATGTTATGTTAGATAAAATTATATAAACCTGAATGTAATTGATTATATCCACAGGGGTCACTCTTGACCCTCCTTCTTGTTGTCTCCATATCCATTGGTACAGTTTTTCCTGAGACATGGAATAATTGGAGCAGAACGTTAAGTGTAGTGATGTATTAAAACTAGGAAGAGCTGCAAGCCTGCAACAATCTAATCTATGCGTTTCTTCCTAACCATACTAACATATTGAGCTAAGTAGCATGTGACTGTCCAACTATAGGTTTCACACCACAACACAATTCATTCCCACTTCAAGTAGATACATCATAAGAAGACAAGAACATAAAATGCAATTAAGTTACAAAAAAAAAAGAACATAAAATGCAATGTTATTATATAGTTAATACTATTTTCTTATTTTTTTATTTTTATTTTTTATAAACAGAATATGACTTGGTGAATTTTTATTGGCTATCATTTCAGTGGTCAACAGAAGAAAAATTCTGATAAACATATGATGCAATTCGTTAAAATAATAAGACAAGAAATTGTAGAAAATCTGATACAAATATATACCCATTAAAATACTAAACTAATAATTATATATATTTTTTGTATAGATATAAACAACATATAAAAATATTGTGCTGTTGGTCTTTATTAAATTCATCTCTAATTTTTTAACACTTGAAAACGGTTTGATAATATTGTATCAAATTACTTCTTAAATACATTTATAGTATATGGTACATATATCCAATACATCATATAATCTAATGGAAATAACATTAAAAACTAACGTATAAATTTTAATCAATACATAGACCGCAAAATAATGATTTTCTTATTTTATATAAAATATAGTTTAAATATATATTTTTCTAATAAAATTCTGTCGATTAATAACTCTTTTTATTTTTCAAATTATCGATTACATCATCATATTATCTATTTTATTACATATGATTATCAACTACCTGCAGCATATGCGAAAATGATGAATAACTTTACGAACAGCGGTTCTCTCCATAATATTTGGATCGACGAATGGTTTTACATGTACGACATCTTCGATGGACATGATCTCTCCGCAGCATACGACCACAACGGCTCTGCCTACAACATGTTTTGCATTATTAATTATATTTAATTTTATTATAGTGTTAGCTTATATGTAATTAGATTATAGGAATAAACTATAAAGTTTAAATTATATGGTATATTATAGGACTAAACTATGAAGTTTAATTTGTATGGTTTAGGGTATATAATATTATAGGAATTAGATTTTATTTGGAATTTAAAGTTCATGTTTATGATATAGGGTTTCAATTATGGAATTAAGAGTTGTTTGAGATTAAGTTTTTTTAAAAGATTGAGTATAAAGTTTTTTTTTTGTTTAAGATTTGGAAGTTAAATTTGAAAATATTAAAGTTGGAGTTTATGTTTAGGATATAGGTTGAGATATACATAGTTTAGGGTTTAAATTTAAGATTTAGAATGAAGTTTAAAGAAAATTAGATTTAGAGTTAAAGATTAGGGCTTTTTGCAGAATTGACCTATAACTTAAAGTCAAACACAAAGCTAACCTCCTTTTTTAAAAAAAATTAGTTTTGCCCTATTCACCCCACAAGTTCATATAATTTACGAAAATGCCATCAATTTTTTTTTTTTTTTCGAAAATGACATTTTTACTCTCTCACCCTCATCATCTTCAAGTAATTACAAGATTGCCATTGTCATCAATACCACAACCACCATGAACAACCAATTTGAAGCTCTTAATGCTCCCAAAATCGATTTACCCTTCTTCTTTTTCCATTCTTGTGAACTAAACACAACATATCTCTCACTTTCTCTCCACAATGAGCTAAAAAAACCCAAGATTTTGATTCTAAATTTTTTATGGTTCATAGAGT
>NC_027750.1:18350509-18373364 GCF_000695525.1 Brassica oleracea var. oleracea | reverse complement strand
CACAAGGGGCTGAGCTGTAATTTCACTAGGCTTTTAGGTTAGTTTTGCATTTGATTCAAGTTTGGGTATAGGTTTGGGGTTAAAATCAAGTTGTGGGTTAGTTTTGGCAAAAACCCCTAAAGATTAAGATTTAAGTTTAAAGCTTATGTTTAGTGTAAGTATTTACTACATAAGGTTTGGGGTATGGTTTAAGTTTAAGATTTTGGTTAAGGTTTATAATGTGGTTTCAAATATAGTGTTGGAATTTAAATTTGAAATTTGAGATTAGATTTTGAAAAGAATATATTGTTTTTTGTTTTACTTTATAAGAATTTATAATAAAAGTAATAAAATAGAATTTTAATATCTTGCATTTAGAGTTTAGGATTTAAATGTATGTTTGGGGGTATAGAGTTTGTTTGAAGATTTAAAGTTTGTATTTGAAAGTTATAGATTAGAATTAAAATATTAAACTTTAAATTTGAGATATGAGATTATTGTATAAAACATTAGAACAATTATAGCAACCACTTATCTCTAGATAAGGCGTAGCTATTTAGCTACAGACAATCAACGGAATCCGTCTCTGCCTATATAACTACGGATTGCTACAGTTATCTATAAATTTAGCTACAAATTTAAAATTATGTGTTCTCGCTATATTTGTAGCTAACAAATTTGGCTTCGAAAATTTCTTTGCCAAACCATGGCTATTTTAATAAATTCTTGTAGTGACATCACGTTTGAATCTCTGAAAAGCTTGCATCCTATAATCTGCAAAAAAATTGTGTTTCCTCTGGAAATTGAACCCAGACTTGTAGATTAGTAATTCTATAAATTAGTAAAATATCATAATTCATGTATTATTAATGCATAGATTTTTACAGTACGGGAGTACAAGCTAATTTCCTCGATCAGTTCTTTAATATTTTAAAAGTTAGTATAGATAAATGAAAAAGAAAAAAATAAGATTTATGTGTCCAATAGTTCTCTGGGATTCCTTAAAGCGGGATCCGGTTTGATTTTCAGTTACAAAATCACGAACTACATAAGAATTTAAACCAATGAGATATGATAGAATTAAAAATATATAGTTATTATAGAAGAAAATAATTCCAAAATGTAAAGCCATGCACAAAATATAAATAAGTAGACTACGGATCCTCTTTAGATTCATATTCCTCCAAATCAATTTTCATCCAAAAGAAAAACTAGTTAGATAAAAATGATTAATTTTTCTTTTGTTTTTCTTCTAACTATTGCCTTGTTTGTTGGATTTCACGAAGCTAAGTGTCGTAAAAATACTGTTTCTTTTCAAAACAAGTTAGCTAAGAGTCATAGCACTCTCGAAGTCCACTGCAAATCTAAAGACGACGATCTAGGCGTCCATCGTGTAAAATTCAATGGACATGCATACAAATTTAGGTTCGGAGATGATATATTCATAAGGACAAAATGGGATTGTGTATTACGAAAAGGACCTAAAATGGAGTATGTTCAAGGCTTTAGAGCATATACAGGAGGGTTTGCTCGTAAATGTGGTGAATCCTACATGTGGATTGCCAAGGATGATGGTATTTACTTGTCGAGAAATGGTAAACGAGTGGGACAAAAACTTGACTGGAGAAAAAAGAAACAATAGCATTTATTATCTTGTTTAATGTATCAAAAATCATCTTTCGATTAGGAATAAAGTAAGTAAAGTATGATTCGATTTGAAATCGTATAATACAACCATGTCTTGGATTTTTAAATGGCTTTCTTCCATGGGAGCAAGTATGTTATTGAGTTTTCACTTTTCAGGTATTATCATGTTGCTTACGAAACCTTTTACATGCTACACACCTACACCTGTTCCTGCACAATAGTTTTTACAAAATAGATATAAATTCTCAATAACACCTTCGGAGGAAATCTATTAGATTTTCCTTCTAGAATGTTTTTGGATTAGCTTCTATATATTGTAGTCATTTTAATAAACCATCAAAATTGGAAGACATATTTTTGGCTGCATCTTGCCCTGCTTTATACCAGCCTTCAACTGAAGTGGTTGAATATTGATTGAAATATTTGGTCAAATTTTTTATCTTATGATCTCAAAGGAATCATTAAGTAAAATTTGGATGAAACAACATTAAACAACATTGTTAATTAACCAATTGATTGTTAATTAAACAACATTAACTAAGCAAAAGTAAAGAAGAAATGAAAAACAAAAACCATGTCATCAACGTTGATTGCTAGTGAATCAATGGTGTCATTTCTTTTTTTTTTTTTTTTTTTTTTTTTTTTTTTTTTTTTTTTTTTTTTTTTTTTTTTTTTTTTTTTTTTTTTTTTTTTTTTTTTTTTTTTTTTTTTTTTTTTTTTTTTTTTTTTTTTTTTTGGATCAACTGTCATACTCTAGATCATAAAATAAAGTCTCATCTCTTAGATTAGATGTTGGTGGAACAAACTCTGCTGCTAGATTTTGATAATTTTCCTATAAAATGATGAAGAATTGTTTTACATTAGTTTGAAAACTTGTGTCTATAACCATGCATTAAGAATAGTTGGTTTAATTTTTGACACATAATACTTCATACTGGATGTGTTCACATATATTACGTGTAGCTACCAATGTTTTTTGTATTTATAGTTATTTGTAAATTGTACTTCTAGTTGGAGAGATCAATTGACATATGAAACCATCAACACATTTACTGAATACATTTGCATATATTGCTATCAACCTAATTCACACTAATTTTTCTTGTTGCATGAGTTATAATATTAATGATTTACCAGATGATCTTCCAGTGATTTGAAAGATGAACACTAAGAAGTTAATAGAGATATGAATCCCAAACACAATGATTTACATGTGACCATCAGAAACCCTAACCAAAATACCAGCAAACCACCTTCAAGACGACAACCAATTGATACATTATGAAAATTCAAACCAGTTTTGTATAAGATCAAACATTATCACAAGAGGGGGTATTACATCTTTATAGCTTCTTATTCTGCATGCATGTCCATTGAAGAATCAAAAGAACTAGGAGAGTCAGATCCCCTGTTCAGTTCACTGCTTCTGGTTCCGCCAGATATGTATCCTCCTTGCGGAACTTGGTAGTTCTGCAGACTACGGCGTACGGGACTTGAAAGAGCGTTTGAGAAAACCGAGTTCTTGGCCTGGTTTTCGCATTGCTCAGACCGAACCGCCGGAACAGCTGTTGGGCAAGACGTGCCTGAAGAGGCAATGAGACCGGAATTTGTGACATGCATTGTTGGTTGAGGTGGCGGCGCTCTTGGGGATATTGGGGGCTCCTCTGTGCAGCACTCCAGCTCGTTCTGCATTAGGGTAAACAGTAAACTCAATCAAGAACAGGGAAAAAAACAGATCTGACCCGGATAATTCCATGTTATGTTAGATAAAATTATATAAACCTGAATGTAATTGATTATATCCACAGGAGTCACTCTTGACCCTCCTTCTTGTTGTCTCCATATCCATTGGTACAGTTTTTCCTGAAACATGGAAGAATTAAGCAGAACGTTCAGTGTGTAATCGATATTGTTCCCGCCTCGGAGCTCCTCTTAGGTAGTGATGCATTAAAACTAGTAAGAGCCGCAACAATCTAATCTATGCGTTTCTGTCTAACCATACTAACACATTGATCTAATAAGAAATGATTACCCTATCATATAAAGAACATTAACACACAGGTTGTACATGGAACAGCCTTGTCCACTCATAACACTTTGTAGATTACGCAGAAGTGAGAAAACTAACAATTATAATTTAAAATAAAAAAAACTGAAATCAACAGAACCTCTCAACGAAGACCAATCAAATTGAATTTACTCTTTTATAGATAAGAATCACAAAGAGTCAGAGAGAGAGAGAGAGAGAGAGAGAGAGAGAGAGAAGGGTTTTAAATCCATACCAGACCATGGCGTTCACCTGCTTGGAAAGAGAGTTTCTGGTGGTTCATGGACTGAGTGTAAAGCTGAGACAGCGAGTTCGCGGCGGTTCGAAAGGAGGCGTAAACAGTCCGATCTACCTCATCGAGGCTCGTCTCTGTAGCTTTTCTCTTCTTACCCATCCCCCTAAAGATTCTTTTGTAATCGGCTGTGAACGGATGGTCGCTCTTCTCTCCGCGATTTTGAAGAACTATAAAAAAAAAAAAAAAAAAAAGAGGATTGGACCAAAGAGGGGCACTTGTCTCGCTTTATACGAAACGGCAAGAGCGAAGAAGAAGGTTTTACTTTTTTCGTTTTGGACATTCAACTCTGTAAATTATCTTCTATAGATGGTACGACGATGTCTTAAACAGAATGTCAATTTGGATCAGTTCGAATTATAAAGATTTGTATTTTAAAATCAGGCCCAAACATTTCTTAAAATCTTGCCTCTTTCTCTCCCAACTAATTTTTTTTTAATGGTGATTTATTAGAATATTATAATTATGAGAAATATTACATTGAAGATTCATAACCGACAATACTACTTGTCTTATGAGGATCTACGTTTAACTGTATCACCTGAGTCGTCCTATGAAAATTCCTTCTGACAAGGTTTGCTTGCACCATGTTGAAGATCCCTTGTAAACATTTACTTCGTAGCCTTCATAATTGTTTAATAAATCGTTTTCTCTGGGAATTGAAACCTAGATCTTCTAGTGTAGAAGTATTAATGAACCATTAGTTAAACCACTGGACAAGGGGTCTTCCACAAATCTTGCAATGTATTTTTGTCCAAGTTTAATTATCATAGTAAAAGACACTCGAATACATTGTTGAATATATTTTTTTTGATAATTCGGGTATCTAAACACCTTACGGAGCCTAGTGCCTAATGATATCGCCGCCGAATGCATCCCGGAGGACCACCGATTTCATCCCATGTTAATTGACGGTGGCCACACACGGGGTTAATAATCTCGCACTAGAAGAGAATTGATCCTTGACTTGGACCAACATAATGAGTCCTCCTCTAGTGGAGACCACTGGACCACAAGGATGTGATTATACATTGTTGAATACTAAAGTGATTGTTTCCCCAAATTCTGAAGACAAAAGCTCCAAGGAGGGAGAACATAGCTCCAAACAAAAGGAAAAACAAACTTGTTGGAGATGGATGATGTTCGTGAAAAGGTCATCATGTAAATGAACTCAACTCGATAGTAAGAAAAGAGGCGATTATAAACATCCAAGTCGACAAAAAAAAGGAAATATCTAACCGCTGTATTCTTTTATGAAAAGTGAGAAAGTCATCAAAAAGACAGAGACTTTCACAAATACATAAATTCGCACAAGAATTAGTTTTATAGATTTATATTGTTTCTGACGAGTTCATCGTCTTTAGCTGATTTGGAGACTATTTTTCTTATAATCAATCATAAATCTTATAATAAATGTCTTCCAAATAACTCACTATCGAATTCATGCTTTCATCTCGAAGACACCAAATTTAGATTCAACAATTGACGTCGTATGTGGGGAATTAGATAGCAACGCCAAAGAAGATTTATGATGATTAGGGGAAATAACACTAACAATCAGACCCAGATCGAAGTCCAAATAGTTGCATCCGTACAACCAATTCCAGAAGCAAGTATGGCCGGTGTGTGTGTATGATGCAATCACTGGTGCAGCGACTCATTCGTAAAGATGCAACAATAAAGACGTCCGACCAGCGAATGACTTGACACACTCGTAGAAACCTAACTCAAGGGCATGCATTGATAAGTATGAGATCAATTATGCAAGGGTAAACAAAATGGAGGATTAGGATTTTGCACTTTGTCAGATTTCAACACATCGTTATTCATAAAACAATTGTGGTGTCTCATTCACAAACCACAATCTATGGTTGCAAGGATTTTTAGAGGTCATTATTTTTGCAGTATGGATCGGTTGGATCTAGTTAGAACACTCCATTATACTGACATCGAAGTATTGTATACACTAAATTTCTAGTTAGAAATGTCTAATTACAAGAATGCGAACATGAAAACGAAATGACTCTTGGGTTCCTACTCCTACTTTTTTTACAATAATAACTAAACTAAGAATTTGGACTTACCAGTTCGGAAAGCCAAATAATCGGACATAAAGCATAGCAAAAGGAGAGTTCCGAGCATCATGTGCAAGCTTGTACTCCATTGAATTTTGCGCTGTTGCCATATATATGTCTGATCTCAAATAAAGGAAATAAAGTTTTACTGCGCCGAAATTTCTCCATATATGTAGAAATAGCTAGTTATTTTTCAAGCGCACCATTGTCAGGTGCAACAGACTGTTCCCACTCCTTCTCTAAGGCCAACAACAAGGAAAACACTTGATTAATGTTTGTCATTGATTGACAATGGTTTAATTTTTCAGTTGACATAAATATGGAATTTAAAATATTAAATGAGCTTATTACCCGAGAGGATGTGACTATTATCAAAAGTATACTATCATTTAGCGAGTATTCCAAACCATGTTCATATGGCTAAAATGATACAAAGTGTGGAAATTATACGATAAACTCGGGTTAATAGTTGGAACAGCTGTAACCAAATAAATATAAATATATTTTTAATAGGGTTGATGTTAAGGCATTGTTAAACTTCTCTTGGAAATTACAATGTCCACCAAAGATAACATTTTATTTGACAAATTATATTAAGGCATTGTTAAACTTCTCTTGAACGCACGTAGTATACAATGTGCAATGTGTACGATATGGAGCTGAGGAAAAATCAATAATCATGTGTTTCTCGAGTTTACTCTAGTTAATTATAAATGGACTCTTTCAAATACACCTTCCAGCCCAAAAATATTTCCAAGAGAATCGATGTTCACTAATATGGATTACATGTTTTGAAGAATTCAAAAGATTCACAATATGTTAATTACTCTCGATAGAACATGAATAATATTTTTTTAACTATAAAGATAGGAATGCAAATATTTGTAGAAGTGGAAGATAAACTATGGAAAGAAACCCGAAAAAGATATCAACAAAGGCAAAAATATTAGTTGATTTCTCTCTAAAAGAGATGAATACAGAGAATGGTGGTGTTGTTACTTGTTACTTGGAAGGAAACGTAGTTTTTCAGGACAAGGGTGGTTATGCAAAAAGGAAGGTGTCAAAGCAGCATGGATGGGAGTGAAGAATGTTAGACGTCGTTTCACACATCTACATGCAAAATTGGAAACGTTTATATGAGTCATACATAGACTGTTTTGACTTTGGTGTTGTATCAGTACAAGCAGAATGACCTGTTTTTTCCATCTACACTAAAAAGTTTAATCGCTATAAAAAAAAATTAAAAGATTTAGTGATCAAACAAATATGAAAAGCAAACAATACAAAGACCAACGAGACAAAAAAAAAAGTTATTAGGATATTATCTCATTTTTGGTCTATAAAAAGTTTAAAAGATTTAGCGATCAAACAATAGAAAGACCAATGAGTTAGCTCGAAGTTTTTCTACAGCTTAGAGAATTGGTGATCCAACTCCACCAATTTGGATTTGATGATTCGGTTTAGGTTGTTACACTTCTAGTGAAAAAAAAAAAACTCATCTCTTTTGGTAAAGAAAAAAAAAACACATCTTAATTATTCTTTTCTTTTTTATTGTGGAAATGTAATGATGAGGAGATCACTGTACTTAAGCGCACTCTTCAACTCAAAAATAGAAAAGAGAGAAACCAACGTCGACAGCCGCGCTGCCTTCTGATCATTTTTGCTACCGCGTTTTGTTCTTCTCCAGGTACCTTCCCTCGATCTATTGTATCCCTTTTGAATTCCTCTGATTTGATGACATCATTTCGCCGGATCCTATTGTACAGTAGATCCATTAGACGATTCCTCTAGATCCGATCTGATCCTCATTGGGGAATTAGTTTTTTGTTTCAAATAGTTTTGCTTCGTTTTAATTAAACTCTGTTGTAGGATTTTGTCTGGAGAATGTTTGTTTGAGATTTTGCAATCGAAGACGAAGAAAGAAGAAAAAGACCAAAGCAACAATGGCTCCCGGTAGTAAAGCAAACAAAAAAGCAACCGTAGATGCTGCTGCCTGGATGTTCAATGTCGTTACTTCTGTCGGAATCATCATTGTCAATAAAGCTTTAATGGCTACTTACGGCTTTAGCTTCGGTAATAATATCTCAATTTTGTTTTGATCTCATCATCTCTCTTCGTTTCTTTGTGTATGTATCTTACATTTTCGATTTCACTGCAGCAACAACCTTGACCGGTCTACATTTCGCCACGACCACACTTATGACACTTGTTCTAAGATGTCTAGGCTACATTCAGCCTTCTCATCTTCCCTTCACAGAGCTTCTTAAGTTCATTCTATTTGCAAACTTTTCGATCGTTGGGATGAATGTTAGTCTTATGTGGAACTCCGTTGGGTTTTATCAGGTAAAGATTCTTGCAAAACCTGTTTGATTCTTTGTCGCTGTCTTAATCCTTTAATTTTTTTGTTTGTCAGATTGCAAAGCTTAGCATGATTCCTGTAGCTTGCCTGTTGGAAGTAGTGTTCGATAAGATTCGTTACTCGAGAGACACGAAGCTTAGCATAGGACTTGTTCTTGTGGGTGTTGGTGTTTGCACTGTCACTGATGTTAGTGTCAACACCAAAGGCTTCGTTGCTGCTTTTGTTGCTGTCTGGAGTACTGCTTTGCAACAATACGTAAGTTCTCAGAGCTTCCAAAGTAACATAACTTCTTTTATAACTAAAGATTCACATAAAGTTTCTGTCTTTTTTTATTTGCAGTATGTGCATTATCTTCAGCGAAAGTATTCGCTTACCTCATTCAACCTACTGGGTCATACTGCTCCGGCCCAAGCTGCAACGTTGTTGATAGTCGGTCCATTTCTCGACTTTTGGCTGACAGAAAAACGAGTAGACATGTATGACTACAACGTTGTCTCTCTGGTAAAGTGCCCACTCAAATCAATATACAGACCATTTACGTTTCGCTTATGCAATTGTGTAACTAAGCTGTGATGATTGTGCAGATGTTTATAACCCTCTCGTGCACAATAGCTATTGGGACAAACCTCAGCCAGTTCATTTGTATAGGGAGATTCACGGCGGTGTCGTTCCAAGTCCTGGGCCATATGAAGACGATCTTGGTGCTGACAATGGGCTTCTTCTTCTTTGACAGAGATGGTCTAAACCTGCACGTGGTTCTCGGCATGATAATTGCAGTGCTGGGGATGATCTGGTACGGTAATGCCTCGTCCAAGCCGGGTGGTAAGGAGAAGAAGAGCTATTCTCTTCCAACGACCCGTCAACAGAAAAATGGAGATGATTCTGATGAAGGACCAAGGTTAAAAGCTTAGCAAGCGTTAAGCAGAATTAATGATGAGTCTCTCACTACATACATGGCACCCTTTTTATACATCATATGTTTTAGTATTCTTTTTTAGCTGAATATTGAAAAATCCTAGCATTTCAATTTTTATTTTTTCAATACGAGGAACTAGTCTTTACATATGTGCCACAGTTGCTATAAACAAATTGATTTTTTACCATTATTTTCTATAATATGACTTACTAAAGTAAAAACAGATTTAACCAATACGAGGAAAAAGCCTTTTCATGCTGTAAAGGCTTCAAATCCATGGTCGATAACAATGGAGAGTAAAAACAGATTTAACCAATGGAAAAGATAATAAGAGAGGACAAGAAGAACCAAAAGTATCACACAAGCTATTTGGAAGATCCAAAAGTGACATAAACTATTTCAAATATCCAAAAGCAACACATAAACTAGTTCGAAGCAGAAACATAAATCAAAGCCGGTTCATATGAAGCATATCCAATAAAGCAGCAGTAACTAGCAAAACATGTGGCTTGCTTAACGCTTCTTTGAGACACCAACGGTCTTTCCTCTGCGACCGGTTGTCTTGGTGTGCTGTCCGCGGACACGGAGACCCCAGTAGTGTCTCAGCCCACGGTGGTTCCTGTGCGTTGTAAGAAAATACAAAACAACCGTTACAAATACCATTCAATTCAAACCCCAAGAGAACACAGTTTATGTAATGATCGAGATTAGTATTTAGTTTACCTGATCTTCTTGAGACGCTCGAGATCGTCCCTGAGCTTCATGTCAAGGGCATTGGAGACAACTTGGGAGTACTTGCCGTCCTTGTAGTCCTTCTGCCTGTTCAAGAACCAGTCTGGGATCTTGTACTGCTTCGGGTTGGCAACAATCGTCATCAGGTTGTCGATCTCAGCTGCAGATAGCTCACCAGCCCTGAACCAGAACGAGATCAAAACATGAAGCGTAAATTAGTATACAGAAGAACTTACAAGACTAGCTAATCTAGAGTTATGATGGTTACACTGACAAACAAACAAACAAACAACGGCCACAGAGTCAAAGGAAACCAAAGGTTTTAAAGACAATGTTAGGACAACAAAGTGGAAACCAAGAGCATTACATAACACGAAACCAGCGATTCTACAACTATAATGGTTACACAGATAAACAAACCAAGGCCGAAAAGACAAAAGAACCAAAAATTTTGGCCAATGATTTCTTAAAGCAGACAAACATAAGAGTAAGAGGGAGAGAGAAAGTAAACCTCTTGTTCATGTCGACATCTGCTTTCTTGCAGACGATGTTTGCCAAACGCCTCCCAATACCCTTGATTGAGGTAAGGGCGAACATGATCTTCTGCTTCCCATCGACATTTGTGTTAAGCACACGGAGAATGTGCTGAAACTCCTCATTCGCGACCAGAGACTACACACCATAACAAACATTCCACATCAGATAGACGCAAACATTTCACGTATCTTAACATTGACTTAAGCTACTAACTTCCTTAGAACTTAGAAGAGAGAAATGGAATTTTGAAACCCTAATTACCATTGTGATTAGCGGAGATGAGATGCGTGAGGAGAAGCCGCCTTCAAGAAGTGACGATCTCTGCAAGCTAAAACACGAAAGAGGTCTGCTAGTGTGTTTTCGGCGACGTTTATATATACCTCATTATTAGGGCTTCCGCAATACTTAAATAAAGACCATTATGCCCTTCCTTAGGATGATGATTTATAAATAAAGGTGCTATTTTCTTCTTTTTTTTCTAGAAATAAAATGTTTTTGCTGGGAGAGTTATGAAAAAAAATTGAACGAGATATAAACTTTGATTATTTTAGATTTATGTATCAAAAATAAACTATTGCTCCGAATAATAATGATATAATTATAAAAAGCTGTATAAAATTAAAGTAGAGGACACTTCAACAATAGCGGAATAAAATACGATTTAAAAAATAAACAGTGCAAAATAGTAGTTGACTGGTGAAAAATATTTTTTGGTATATAATAAATTTTGATTGCTAAAATAAATAAACGGTACATAATAGATATTTTATTAATATAAAATAAACAGAAATTTTTTTACGTATTTTGTAATAATTTTATTATTATTTGTAATCTTAATTAATAAAACTGATTTAAAATAAAATTTAACATTCATATATTAAACTGATCAAGTGCAATACAATACAAGAAAAACATTGAGTAGTTTGATTTCCAATAACAGATTAGTATATTATCTTTTATTTGTGCAATTTGTTTTTCATTTGCTATCTTGATTGTTTCCCTATCACTCATGTCATATTCAAAATATCTATTATTTATTTTTGTGTCTTGCATTACATTAAAAATCTTTATCTAAAAAGTTTGAGATTTATATAAAGTTTGTAATATCACTATTTCCATAACCATTCTCTTTTGTATGTGAATACTATATCTTGAAAATTTTAAAAGATTCTCTATTTTTTTCTTTTCAAATTTCAAATGTCGTCTCAATTATAGAACGTAGAGACAGATGATAACGATTGATTAGTTCATATTTATTATTTGGAGAGAGAACATAGTTGAAATGAGACATATGGTATCTCGATGGGTATCCATAATCAATGAGAGATAATATTTCTCTAATGAAGGCAAAGAAAACTCATAATTGCTTTGATGTGCCATTGTCAAAACAATTGTATTGTGACATGATCATAGTGCTCCATTCTCTATATATGTGAATAACATATTCAAGTCACACATCGCCATGATGTTCAATGATACATTATTCCAATGCATTCCTTGTAACTCGTGCTTTACTTTTACGAATACATGAGTCCCATCAATAACGTCAACAAATCCGCTGAAAAACAGATAATATGTTCGATCTGGTTGAAATCATTCTAGAATTTGGTATAACTCTTGCATTTTTGGTGTTATTATATAATTGCATGCCAAACGTTCAGTTGTCGTAAGAAGTTCCATAAATTTTCTTTGAATTGTCATAGTTCTTTCAATGCTTACATTTAATGTTGGTTATGGACCATATTTGTTAGCAGTGTATCACACACTGTGTGTATCATTCTAGTGACATTCTTAGTCGACGACAAATATTTATCCATCCCAACCTTCCCTCAGTTTGCACAGACGTTTTTTCAAAATCTCGCATTAACTATTAATTCCGCAAACAGTTTATTTTGTAAATCCCTCATTTTAATTATCTCTTCCTAACTTAAGTTTGTGAATACTTTGTAATTGCAGCTAACATAGGCGAAAACCTGCAAATTTAAACATGAAATAAGAGCACATCATAACTAAATATAAAAAATGTATTAAACAAGATATGTAACAATAATAGAATATAATACTTTATTACATAAAATAGAATAGTGAAACACAACTTAAACATATTTAATTTTTGTCATCTGAGTAATTTCAACTATTGTCATTTAAATTTATAAATATTCTTTGTGGAGCTCTCCATATATTGAATAGATCTCAAGGTCTCAGAGTATGCGAAATTTGATGAGTTTCAAAATAATTTTTAATATCGAGACCATGTAATGAAGTTTGTTGAACATTTGAGGAAGCTTCTACAGTTTCACCATCAGAATAATCTTGTTCATAATTTTGCAAAATTTCTTCTTGATTTTCAATTAAAAATCATTATTGAACAATATATTTTGTTGTTCCTTATGAGCCGCCTTCTTGAAAATTTTGTGTTTGACGCTGGTCAAAATTTGGTGAAAATCTTATTTGTGAAAGATTGTGTGGTGTGTCTCATTATTGAATATTTGATGGTGCTCCCATTGTTCAGCATTTGGTGGTGTTCCCCATTATTGAATATTTGGTTGTGTGCTTCACTGTTGTGCATTCGATAGTGTGGCATACTGTTGAGTATTTGATGGTGTGCCCCACAATTGAAGATTTGGTTATGTGTTTCATGGCTGTACATTTGGTGGTGTGCTCCAATGTCAAGCATTTGGTGGTGTGCCTTATGGTTGTGCGTTTGATGGTGTGCCCCATTGTTGAGCATTTGGTTGTGTCCCCCATTGTTGGAAACCCGAGTGTGGACTCCCAAACGATTGGCATGAATTTAATTATCTTGAAACATTCTCGTTGTTCCGTGAAACACCGATCATAGCTTCCAACAATTGTAGTTTATCTTCATCGAGGCTTCCAGCTATATAAAAGAAATACTTACGAAAAAATACTAACTCTTTTAAGTGTATTTAGGTGTGTACAATAAAATTTCCGCTTTGAAATTTTTAGAGAAAGACATAATTGTTTCACCTTTTTCCATTCATCCTAGTTATACCGGTGAAAATCACCTAGATGAAGTTATTGTAGATTTTTTTTGAAATTTTGTGGTTTTTTTAATAGTGCTTTCAAAAGAGAGAAAATAGCCAATTCCTCCATAGACTTGTAGCTCCCGTTTTTTTATACATGAACGTTTGCACAATGCCTAAAACATTATGAATTAAAAAAAAATTTAAACTTTAAACATAAACTATTAAAATATAGCCAATTCCCACAAATCCGGAGTTGATTTTGGTTTATTTAGGTTCATGTGATAATGGTTCAGACACGTTAATAAATTGGTTAAATCGGTTTAAAACATTTTCATCAAAATGGCGTCGTTTTGACTATCTTTGTTAAAAGAAAATTGAGAAAAAATGGAGATTGGTAAGATTCGAACTTGTGACACAGTCTATACAGACTAAATAGTCAGCCACTAGGCTACATGAACATATAACATATATTTTACTACAATAATACTTATATTAAAATGAATCAGACGACTTGATTCACAGCATCGATGACGATTCATCTTCATCTCCGGCAATGGCATCAATTTCCGTTGGGTTGGATTTGTTAATTTGAGTCTTTTTGTTTTTCTGGGTTGAGTTTCTAAAGTTACTTACTACCTTTGAATCTTGGATTTGATCTCATCCATTTATATTTTTGATGGAGATGATGATCTTTCCGTTAACATTTTTTGTTTTGCAGGAACGATTGCACATACTTGAAGCTGCTCCAGCCTCGACGAAAATAGATTCTTTCATCCCACTAATCTCTGATTTCTGAATCAAAAGTGTGATTTTGGATCTTCAGACTGAACTCAATTATGTATCATTTCATGAAGTTAATCATATATATTTTTTGTTCTCAGATGTTTGAGATGCATAACATGTGGAAAAGATCACCTAATTCCAGTCAAAGTTCAAAGAAGCTAATGAGACGGTGATGTAAGAGCAGAATAAGGTACCCAATAATTGTTAACGTATGTAACATAATCATTGAAATTTTAAATAGCCTAGTGTTTGAATAATATGGCTTTTCTGATGTTGTCCAGGTTCGAATTTACCCAATTCCATTTTTTCTCAAAAATTTATTAACAAAGATAGTCAAAATGATGTCATTTTGATGAAAATTGGTTTGTTTATCCACGTGTCAGAAACATCAACACTCAAACCTAAATAAACCAAAATCAATTCCGGTTTTGTGGGAATTTACCACATTTTAATAGTTTATGTTTAAAATTTAAAAATTTATTAATTTTTGATGTTTTAGACATTATGCAAATGTCCATGATGAAAAAACCGGGAACATAAGAATTGACCATTTTCCCTTTCTTCTTCTTCTTCTTCTTCGGTGTACATAGTATTGAGATTGTGATTAAATATCATGTAATATCGTACTATTATTTTCCAAATTTCTAGTGGAGTTTGCCTCAAATTTTTGGCTACTTTGTATCCTTATCAATTAAAAATATCACAGTATCGTAAACCTAATATATCACTTGATATATTTATTTGATGAGTTAAAAAATGTATTACACCATGCATTAGATGATATATCATATATGTATCAGGATCAACCGAAATGCTGGTAAAATTCGTAAGTCTTCCACTTTTTATAATTTTTATAAAAAAATTCATTAAGCTTGTTTCTAAAAAAACCGTAAGCCATATTCACACTGAAAGCTTTTTTTGAACTTATCAACCCCATATATATACTCGTCCAATTGCAGTTTGATTTTTTAAGGGGTAATTATTCATGGTGTTTGCTTCGACGAACGATTGAATTAATTTTTTCTCATGTATGTATTATCATTTGTTTTTCTTCTTTGTTCTATAAATTAAAATTACAATATAGGTTGACATTTTATAATTAAATTAGAATACTAATAGTACTTACTTTTAGAATTAATTATGCGTGAGGAATTGATAATTCGGTTGCCGATTTGAACTCGTAAATCTACCAGAATTTTCATTTCATTGGCGATTAAATGACATCTACATACATTAAAATACAATTATTAATTTATTAATTTTAAATATTATAAATTAAACTATAAATATCTATTTACATTTGAATAAGAAATAATTAATTTACACCATAAATTAACCATTTAGATATTTAGATATATCATCAAAGTTGGTAAAATATATAAAATATATTTTTGTATCAAATATAAATATAAGAGCACAATTATCGAAATGAGACAAAAAAATGTATAAGAGAACCATTATCATTTAGTGTCTCAAATAATTTTTTTTTAACGACTCAAATAGATTTTCAAAATTATTGTATATTAATATTTAATATTGTGAGTATATTTAATGTCAGAAAAACAGATGTACTTCTAAAATAATGAAACATAAAAAACAAGTTTTTCATGTTCCTTCTAGACGTTTTTATTTTTTGGGCTAATCCCTATGATGAATATCACAACTTAGCAGTTCTATGTTTTGGGCTAATCCTTCATAACCTATCTGAACCCTAAACCTAACAGGTGGATCTATTCAGACATGAAGTTTGTCACAGAAATCATGGATAGAATAGATGAAATTGCAATAGATATAAAAACCAAAGACAATGAAGTTCCAGGAGGACTCTAAAGGAGTTCCTCCTTTCTATCCTAACTAAGAACAATGAATAATAAAGCTTAGATAGCGTAGCCGTCAACAATGTCTTATAAATAACATAAATAGGATTTCTGGTCGTCCAAGGGTATTCTGGTAATTTGGGGTTGCTTCTGGGCTTCAGCGGTCATAAAATATGCTCAGCCCATATTCTGGCATCACTGTCGATCGACACCAATGCTGTGTCATCGATCGACAATCCTTCATCTCCTCGACAGCTTCCTCTTGCGAGGCAGACTGACCACTCTTAGTAAAACGAGCATAACTTCTGCTACAGAATGCTGATTGACCTCAAACCGGTGGCATTGGAAATCTAACTCAAGGCTATATATTGGCTCAAAATATGGGCTCAATCTAACGGTGGAAAGGTCTCCATACGTAGCTAAACATCTGATGCATCTGTGCAGTTCTGCACCTCAAAAGACTCAAAAATCACCATATTTCTCCAGAACGTACCTGAACCTGTAAATACTATAAATAGCCTCTATATAGTAGTAAATATATATTAAAACACTTATAGACCATGGCTGAAAGTGGGTAAAATCCATGGTCTATCACCATCCTTCCATCAAACAACTCTCTGCCAAGCTGAACAATTGTCTTGTTCAACTTGTTTATTGCTTTATTTACTGCTTTGCTTTATTTACTGCTTTGCTGTATTTATTTACTGATTTATAAACTATTAACCTAGCTTAATCATATTACTATTAGATCTAATTGGTTCCCTAGCTCCCTGTGAATTTGATCCCTAAGTACTACAACTCGACTTCTTATTTGAGAGAGTATAAATCACTCCTTAGGATAATTTGAGTGATATCAACCATATTGAAGATGGTGTTGGATGTGGATTCTCATCGACAAAACTTGGGTTCTACTTTCAGTAAGATATGAGTTATGGTATTTGACTCAGAGCTGTGGAAATAAGGAACGTTTTTCAAGTCTCATGAAAGCTTAATAATGGTTCAATCGGTATGTGCTGCATATCAAAAGGTATAATAAGTGTGATGTCCTTGGTTGGCATTCTGAATATTTAGGATCTGCAGGTGTAAGGAATCAAGAACAGTTCTAAGCAGAAACACAATTGTATGTTCACTGTGCAAGGTCTTAGCCAAGTTTCAGTACTAGGTGTTAGTATGTTTTTCTTGTTAAGGAAGTGCATAAGTTTTTTGGTGAAAAAATGTGTTTGAGAAGTGTAAAGAACAGCTTTTGGAAGCTCATAAAGATGAAGGGACTAGGGGACACCTTATTTGTTTGATTGGTATGAGGGTTAATGGCTGTCTAATCATCACTGGTGGGTTAAGATTCAGGAAAGAGGTTGCAGGAAAGTGTAAAAGGATGGTCAAGAAATCTGTCAGAATAAAACATGTTAAGTACTATATGGAAGTTCAGGCTTTGAGTGAAGTTTACTGCAAGTTTAGACTTCATGTTAAAGGTCAGATTCGTGTGAATCTGAGAGGCTCAAAGGATGTGATGGTTTTCATGGAGCCAGTTTGAGTTAATATAATCCAAATTTAATTGCTGTCAACCTGAATCCGATGATTCCTGATCAGGTCCTGCACCATTGAGATAAAAAAAATTACTTAAGGCCATGAGCCCTGCATATAAGACTTGACATCCACTAAAATGCAAGACCAGGATCCAGAATCATGTGAGATCAATCGATCCAAACAGGCTCCGAGCCTACGCTTACTAGACTCTGGTCTGTATCCGACAAAGTGATTTTCCTCCATGTTCGAACACGGTCCAGGCCTAAGAAGAACCTGAAAAACATGCATTACTGAAGCGATGCCCTGCTCGAGGCGGACCTGATGAGAAGGAACAACTTCGGACGACAACTTCGGACGACCGAAGTGCACATGTTATCTCCCGAATTCAATGACAAAATCGAGAAATAAAGGGAAAACTGTTGGGGAAAATAATCCAGAAAGAATTCCTCCAGCCTCCGAGAAGGACACTGGCCTTCAGGTTCATGCCTGGAGAAATCTCGGGTCAAATCCTGCTTCGTTCCTGCCTCTGGGTAAAAATGGAAGTTTTCTACTAAGGGAGATTCTTCCATATTTCTGAATATGGAATGGTTTAACCTAATCACCGACCATGACTAAGCTATAAAAGGGGAGCCCAAACCCTAGAATAAGGGATCAACATTCAAATACTAAGAGACTAGAGCTAGGCGGCTAGAACTAGGGTTTATACACCAAACGTTATAGTTCTTGTGCTCATACGATTAATAAAATCTTTCTTTCAGTCTATATCTCTTGTTTGTTTGTTTGTTGTTCGGTAGTATCTACAAAGATACCATACTTTCATATGCGATACAGAACGAGTGTCGATCAGTACACCTATAGGGTACCGATCGATACAGTTCCAAACATCCGTTAATGTTCAGATCGATAAGTTAACTAAGTTGATTAGACCCTTTTATAGCTTAGAAATTCTAATATCAACAATTCATCACAACCATATTAAACCCTAAGTCTAAAAAGGTTTCTACTCAGACATAATCAAGTAAGACACATATATAAACATAATGATTGCATAATTAGATTAGAGATAGAAAAACCGGAGTTCCAACAATACTCTGAAGAAGTTAATGGATCTTCTCTCCAAAACCGTAAAAAGCTTCTAAGAATAATAAAAACCTAATATGTCTCTCTCTTACCTAAACAATGGTATAACATATATATTTTAGGTCAAAACTCTTTAGGGGTATTCTTGGTCCGCAAGGCTTTCTCGCATCGGGTGTCGATCGACACCCAGGATGTGTGTTGACCGACACTTCCTCTAGGTATCGACTCAGTTTTCTTTTTATTTGTACAGCTACAGGTTTACCTCCATTTAGCTACATAAACTCCACAATGCTACATAACGCACCTAAACTTGTAAAGACTCTAAAATAGACTCCATATATAATATAAAGACTCTAAATAAAACATATGCTATGGCATAAAAGCGGTAAAATCCATAGTATATCAGTTGCTAAGCTAAGGTTTAGTACATGGAATTGTCTCTAAAGGTGGCACCAATTCAGTGCAGCTTGCAACATTGCAGAGGTGATGGTAGTAGTTTTAAATATATGTGAGTCCCTGAGTTTTCAAACTGTGTCCCCATGTTCATTCTATGTTTTGCTTGAAAGCAAGCAAAGGATAAGTCTGGGGGAGTTAATACGTCATGGCTTTTACCAGCTTTTAGCCAAGATATAAACCTATTTATAAAGACTTTTATATGCATTTGGAGTTGTTTTAGAGTATTTTCAGGTCTAGGTACTTATTGGACATGATTGGAGCTTTTGGATCATTTTGTAGCTTTAAGGAAAGCTGTCCTGAAAGCTTGAAGTTGGAGTCTGTTCTTACAAGAAGTGTCAATCAATGCCATTCAAATTTGTCGATCCACACCCCTTCAATCCGCGAGTTTAATGATCAATTAAGGAAATTACAAGTTTTATTCAGAAATTCCAAGAATTGCACAACAAGTCAATGGCCGCATATTACACTATTCATTAGGGTTTTCAGCAGTTTTATAAACTAAGCTTCATATTATTCTAGGAGAGAGAGCTTATGATTGGAGAGATATCTGAATCCCTTCAGAGAAAAGATCTTGAACTCCATTTGTTTCTCTACTTTCTTTCTTTTACTTATCTATGCAATTTTTTCAGACTATCATTATGTTTACTATGATTATGTTTGAGTAATTCTATTGTTAGATTTATGGTTCTTCAAATGTTACTTAATGGTCTGCTAAACTTTATTATTGTTAGGGAAATCAATTGGTTCTTTATCTAGTTGATCTTACTGCTAAGCTTAGGATTGATCACATCAAACTTAAATCTTATGATAATTGATGCAAGCGAGAGCATGGTCTATTACCTGAATTAAAACTTATATGATCTAATTGACTAGGCGCATACGAGAGTTGGTATAGGTGGTTAGAGAATATATCAAATATGTAAGCTAAAGCTTTTTTAGAGGTAGTACCGATCGACACTCAAAAGGTGGCGATCTGACACTCCCAAGGATTCGCATACGAGAGTTGGAGTCCTAGGTTTAAACATTACATAATCTTTGCAACAAGAGTTGGTTGATTATAACTTGAGTTTGAGTTCGAGAACGGATCTATAATAAATCCCTGATAATCTATTTAGTTTGCATTCCTATTGTACCTAAGAGTTCACCTAATTCTAGCTTCCTCTCATCCTGATAACTTACAAACACTATCTCTTGATTCTCTGTTTACTACATTCTATTTTACTTTATAGCTTTATTTCAAAAACAGTAGATCTATTGTGTAATATTAGAGTCTCTATGGATTTAATCCTTAATTGTGTAATCTTAGAGTCTTCGTGGATTCAATCCTTAAAGAATAAAACTGAACATCTTATTTGAGAGAGTAGTTTAATGTTAATTTGAGCAATATCAGGTGGTGGAGCTCATAAAATGCTAATTATGAGATGTGTGACAGTGATTCTTGGATTCAGATATGGATATAGGTGGTTGGAGAAACCTAATGTTCGCCACAAATATCTGCTCAGTGATTGCTACTTAATGGAATAATGCAGTGGCTGGTTTGTGATAAATATGGAGAACGTCAACTTTCCAATTTAAACGAAAAAACATCAGTTCACAAACGCGCCATTTTAAATATCTACTGATAGTTAGACATAAATCTATATATATATAAAGAAGTGTTTTACTCGCTCATAAGGCTGCCACATAGGATTCCAGGTCACAAAGCCAAGTCTCCAGGAGCTGACGCGTGTCTATCCGAGAAAAAACACCGTTTCATTAAAACTCTGTGATCGTGGGCTTTGGTTGCGTAATGCATGATTGGGCTCCGAAATTTGAAGGTGTATCCGGCCCTATGAGATGGATGTCGACTACTCTAACCTTAATACGGCTGAAGCAAAGAACCAAAGTTCGTCTCTCTGAAACATCGTCCTCTTGACTTCCCTGTTCTGTGATTTCTGTCCAAGATAAAACTCATTGTAACGCATTCAATCAACACTAAGAGTTTGCCATTATCGTTCACATTCATTCTCAGAAAACATGTTTCCACCACTTTCATTTATTACCAATCACCACCTCTTTCAGCTTCTTCGCACTCATTCACCTATAGATAGGCATCTCCATCGCCATGAATCTCAAATATGAAGGTTATTATCGTCTTTTTGTTGACCAAATCAATTTAGTATGTACTGTGAAAAGTCAATCATTTAGTTATATTAGTAATGATTAACAGTTACCTTTGACGGATAGAAATGGCTTGATCAACACAAAACAAGAGCAAAATAGTTGTTTGTCATTCTTAAAAATTGAGGACTAGAATAAAGATTGAGGACTAGAATAACGTAATTAAATGGCTCACTTAAAAATTATAGCTTTTATCTCTGAAACATCGTCCTCTTGACTTCCCTGTTCTGCGATTTCTGTCCAAGAAAAAACTCATTGTAACGCATTCAATCAACACTAAAAGTTCGCCATTATCTTTCACATTCATTCTCAGAAAACATGTTTCCACCGCTTTCATTTATTCCCAATCGCCACCTTTTTCAGCTTCTTCGCACTCATTCACCTATAGATAGGCATCTCCATCGCCATGAATCTCAAAGATGAAGGTTATTGTCGTCTTTTTGTTGACCAAATCAATTTAGTATGTACTGTGAAAAGTCAATCATTTAGTTATATTAGTAATGTTTAATAGTTACCTTTGACGGATAGAAATGGCAAATGGCTTGATCAACACAAAACAAGAGCTAAATAGTTGTTTCTCATTCTTAAAAATTGAGGACTAGAATAAAGATTGAGGACTAGAATAACGTAATTAAATGGCTCACTTAAAAATTATAGCTTTTATCTCGATTTAAAATGTTTTAAATAAGTTTAAAATGAATCAAGAGCTAAATAGTTGTTTCTTATTCTTAAAAAAACACATAATAATCTTCCAAGTAGAAGCCAAAAAATGGGAACTTGGTCATGAATCTTTTTTATAGATATCAATAACGAAAGTTGATATCCCAAAATGGTTATAACCCATTCTAATGTGTGATACAAACCAAATGAATGGTCATAACTTGAAACATGTACGTGAACAAAAAAAAAACTTGAAACATGTATTAGATGATCCTAAGTGAACAAGGAAAACTTAATTTAATTTTTTTTTTTAAATTATGAATTACAGTGAACAACTTTTTTAGTTCTTGATTCAGTTCTTAATCTTATTTAAAATATATATGCTTAAGTAAGTCATTTAATCGAGATTAACATATATACAATTTCTAAATAACCCAATGTTAAGTAAGTCATTTCGATCTTCGACTTTTAAAATTGAAACAAAAAAAAATCTTAACAAGCCATTTTGGTTCTATCAAAAATTGACTATTGAATATAATTAACTAACATAACTCAACTATTGACTTGATTGAAATAGCATAGTCAATGAAAATATGAGATTATTCAGGTCTAAGTGAAAGTTAGGATTTTTTTGTCTTAAATTTGAAAGTTGTGAAGTATTTTGTCAATTTTCCTATGTATATGTTTCATGTTTTGATACATTCATTGACCAATATTCCTTACCCACATACACAATCACATAAGAGAAAAACTCTCTCTCTCTCTCTCTCTCTCTCTCTCTCTCTCTCTCTCTCTCTCTCTCTC
>NC_027750.1:18280444-18343899 GCF_000695525.1 Brassica oleracea var. oleracea | reverse complement strand
CCTAAACTCTAAACCCTAAACCCTAAACCCTAAATCATAAACTCCACCCCTTAACTCTAAACCCTAATGTCTAAATTAATTTACCATTGGGGTATAAGTGTATATTTATCTCTTTTGATAAAACATTAAGTGCTATTTTGGTCATTTTTATTTTTAGATGCTATATTTGTGACAAAAACTTTTTTAGTGATATCCTAGGTAATTTCTCTATTATTACCTCAAATTTATATTTATTTAGAACCATAACCAATATAACTCGGAAAATTATTAGTAAGACATGAGCTGTTTTTCCAGCCAGATCTACGCCAAAAAACTCTCGATTACAATGATCTCATGTTTTTATTAGTAAAGAGATTATGCTTATATAGGTATTTTAAAATTTAGAACCATAACCAATATAACTTGGAAAATTATTAGTAAGACATGAGTTGTTTTTCCAGCCAGATCTACGCCAAAAAACTCTCCATTACAATGATCTCATGTCTTTATTAGTAAAGAGGTTATGCTTATATAGATATTTTTAAATTTAGCAATCATATCGACATACACATTTATGCATGCGAGCATAACCTGGCTTGGGAGCTTCATCAATACATTTGTCACAACGTACTCCATAACCTTTTGGCACAGCTTTTCCAGTATTTTTGACAATCATTTTTTTTACGTCATCTACACATAAATTAATTCCATTTTTTCCGCATGTTCCAAGATAATTGCTTGGTAATGTTTCGCAGCCAAGTTTTCTCATGCCGGCTTCCACCTCAACTGCGTTATATCAAGCTCAAAAGATTAGTAGATTGTAAAATTTATTTAGATAAACACTGGATTAAACAAAAATTACCTTTACCATTATTTAAAATGAGAAATGTGAGAACACAAGAAACCATTAACATGACACTGAGTCTCATGGCTGAAAATGAGAAAATTCTTAACAACAAAAGAAATACTTTTTGTCTTACACTCCTATGAAATACAATATTCTTCTTTGCCATTAACTCAGAATAAATACACTTAAAATAGGATAAAAATAGATATTGAAATTAATTCAGAAGAAATATAAATAAAACTGAAGGTGGAGATGAAAACTAGTCAACGAAATCGATGGGATCGATGTTTTCCCTTTGAAATAATCTTACAAGAAAAGCATAGATTTAATTTTCTTTTACTTTTACCAAGTTTGATGTTTAAATATTAAATAAAATTATCAAGTATGAAAAAAAAAACTAAATGAAATAAAATATGTAACTGAAAAATAAATAGAAATTGCTAGAAATACCGTAAATTGGCTACCATTTTTCAAAAAATACAATCAATCAAAAATACTCTAACATTTGAATTTAGGGATTACTGATTCTTGTTTAGGGTTTAGTATTTAGGAGGTGGGATTGACATACAAATGTTTTATAAATTATTTTAAATGATTTAGAAGGGGTAGTTTAGTCTTTTTCATCCAAAACATAATGTATTTATGAAAATGGTTATCGTAGGGTAAAATTTGAAAAGTGGTAGAAAATTTGTTATAGAACTGATTTTTTCCCACAAAAAAACTATATAAACCAAACTTATAGTCAGTATAAATGAGATTAAAAATGTGGATATTCTTATACATTGGTTTCAAACTTATACTCGGGAAAATATTCAACATAATTATTTTTAGTGGTCGTTGTCACTTTTAAGATCATTGTTAAATAATGTATTTACTCTCAAACATATGTAATAATTGATATAGAAGCAGTCATTGATGGAAAAAAAATTATATGACAATTTTATGGAGGAAAAAGTGTTTGAACACGTGGACCAAGTTTTGGAACATCTTACCACTACAAGAAAAATGGGCTTTGATAACAGTGAAAGATAACGTTTTTTGTCTTTCTGCTATGGTTGACATACCCGTTAGTTTTATATAGCGTTTGTATATTTAGAAACGCTATGATAGAACTGTATATTTAAAAATGCTATGATAGCGTATTTTTAATAGCGCATTATTAAAAACGCTGTCTTTGACTTTTTAAATCTCTAAACCCTTAACAAGTTTTAACACTACAAGAAAACATAATCTAAACTTTAAACATAACTTCAAAATCTAACTATTTTAATATCAAATCTTAAATTTAACCTCAAATATTAAATACAAACTCAAAAACTATTTCTTTTTCAATAATTAATCTTAAATCTCAATACCCTAAACCTTTAACCCCCAAACCCTATACTCAAATCTTTATTCTAAACTCATAACTTTAAATCTAAAATCTAAATTCAAAAAAAAAAAATCAAACTTAAACTTAATTCTTCAAATTAATTCAAATTTCTTTTCGAATTTTAACTTAAAGTCTTAACCTTGAACTCTAAACCTTATATACTCAAATCTTATATATCATAATAAACCTCAAACCTTCAATATACACATTTAGTTATTAAACTAAATCATAAATCACAAATAAAATATTCTCAAAGTTAAACACCAAACTTTGAGCATACATTTTTAAAAATTTAATATGTTTAAATTTTAAACCTTTAAACTAATTTCATTTTACATTTAAAGTAAATCATAACTTATAAATAATTTTCAAATTTCAGTCTATTATTTGAAACATTGAACCAAACTATAATTACATTAATTATATATATTTTTTGGTCGAAATTATATATAAATATTTAACTTAATTATTATATTAAATGAAAACAGTTTTTAATGGATTAATTTTGGCCTTTGATTGATTTCAATCCAATGGCCACAAATATGTTTGGTTTATCTTTTTCCTTTTTTCTCATTGGTCAATATCTTAAACACAAGGATAGCAATCTTGACCACTGAGTATTTTTGATCCTATGGCTAGAAATCACACATCTAATATCTCAGTCTCTTTCTTCCTTCCTTGTCTCACGTTATCTCTCTTTTTTTTTGTTACAGATCTAAATCTGATCTCATCTAAATCTTTTTTAATTCTTTGGATCTCTATCTTCCTCAACCACCACCACCACCACCACACGATGACCACCACACGACCACCCGTTTGTTTTCGCCGTCCCAGCATCACAACCACCACCACACGACCGTTCGTTCGCCATCCCAGCATCACCACCACCGCACAACCACGGTTAGAACTTTCTCTCTCTCTCTCTCTCTCTCTCTCTCTCTCTCTCTCTCTCTGTTTTGAACTGTATTATTTGTTTTAGGGATGGAGGAAGCAAGGCAAGGCAGGTATGGCGGATGGAGGAGGAAGATGACGGCTTCAGATTCAGGAAGAGGAAGCTGACGGCGAGTTGGTGAGGAGGCGACGAGATTAGGTCTAGATGGATGTGACGTTTGCCTCCTCTCTGCAACTTGCCTCTCAAATCCCACGATGAAGAAGAAGAATCATGGCTGGATACTGATGAAGGTCATGGAAAAACACGAAGACGAAGGTGGTGGTGCGGCCGGTAGATGAAGAAGACAACGAAGTGGTGGTGTGTTTAGTTAGTAATTAGGTTAAAGGCATGGTTTAGTTTTTGGTTTATTTAGTTTGTTGGATTATTATTTAATTAGATTTTTTTTTGTATTTTTGCAAACCAATTTAATTATAAATAAATTTAAGTAATAAAGAAAATTTGATTCTATGAATAATTTTAAATTTTAATTAAGTTTTTAATTTTAAATAATTAAATAAAAATAATTCTAAAATATTATTATGACGGGCGATGATACAACGCTTCATAAATCGCTATCGAATTGATAGATAGCGTTTTTCGTCCGCTAATAAAACCCATTTTTCTTGTAGTGTACGCTTGCGCAGCTTCTTGAGATAGACCATGATTCATGGTTACTTCGGTGAGATAACATGACACCATAAAAAAAAAAGGAGATTTAACATCTTCTTTTTGCCTTTTAACCAAATAATTACTGCCTTTGGAATGATTGAATTTCCTTATTCTTAAAATATGATGTCTTGGGTAAGGAAAAGAAGACATACTCAACTAAGATGTCTACTAGACCGAGCTCTAGAAAATGAAAACTGGTAGCCCAGAAACGGGTGAAAGTGATTCTTGTATTCAGATATGAACATATGAAATTGGGTTGTTGGAGAAACCAGATGTTGGCCACAAAGATGTTATTTAGATATTTTTAGGTTCCTATACATCAGAACTGAACTCATCCAGACCCAAAATGACTCAACTCAAAAACCACGTATAAATTTATAATATTCAAGTGGAGCCTAATTTCAAAAAAAAAAAAATGATAACCGAGAGGAACAACATGTACCTAAATGGAATGTTCATGCCTAACTGATTTTATAAGCTACTAAAAATGACTATTTCTATGTGTTTGACTAAATTATGTGAAATAGAAAGAGTTGTGTATTTAGTAAAATAATTATATGGTGTAAATGTCTTTAATGTCTATGTACTAAAATCAAATTTAAAAACGTGAATGTCTTTAATGTCTATGTACTAAAATCAAATATTTTTCTTATCTTAGAATAAATATATCTTAAAATAAAAAATCTAAATAAGAAAACTTTTGTAAATTAATATCTCTATAAATTAATAATGTAAGGACTTTGAAATTTTATTAATTTATAGAGATATTAATTTACAAAAGCTTTCTTATTTAAATTTTTTATTTTAAGATATATTTATTCTAAGATAAGAAAAATATTTGATTTTAGTATATATACATTAATTGTTATTTTTTGAAATTTGACATTTATATTAATTTTATTATATTATTTGTTGTATATAGTATATATTTCATAGAACTTAAATATGGTTTTAGATATAATATTACTAAATCTCATCAAAAATATATGAATTGTTAAGAAAAATATAAAGATAATTTCATTGTGGATATAAAACAAACAATATAATAATAGGTTTTTACTTATATAAAATATATATATATATATATATATATATATATATATACTTTAGTAGTTAATATAAATTCTTTATGCTTATTCTTACTGAGCGTTTCAGACTTCTTATTTTGAAACGGTACAAATTGGACCAACAAAATTTATTAATTTATAGAAATTATTAAATTATCGAATATTAATTTATAGAGGTTCTACTGTATTCTACACGCCTCAGCAAGATAAAGAGACTATTGTAACTCCAATCTTGGAAATTTTTATCAACTTCTAATCTTCTAAATACTTTTAATTTTACTTATACTGATGTCTTTTGATATTAAAAACCGGATGAGAGTGAGAGATTTAATCAAAGTCAAGTAGGAGTGAAGCTGTTTCTTGTTTACTCCTTCGTATAGGTTGAAATAAAAGCCGGTTTGATGCGTTGTCGAGATATAAACCGCAAACAACTAGAAACTAATTACTCTCTAGAACAACATTAAAAATGACTAGTTCAAATCATTGTATCCCATTCCAGAAAATTCAAATCATTTTGATCACTTATCCAAATAGAATTTTCACTCCATAATCATTTCATCTAAAATGAGATATACAATACTTTCACACTAGAGATGAACCCAACGACATATAAAAATATAGCTATACACAAATTCATGGGATTGACAATCCCAAAACGCAAAAAGGATTTGGTGAACTAGCAAGAGCAAATAAAGAAAAAGAAAAAGAAAATCAGAATACATAATAAAAAAAAACAATGAGGAAGCGAGTATATCACAACAAAAAACAGACACAACGCATTTTAGTCCAAGTTAAGTCGGAAAGAGAATCCGATAACAATCGGAATTCGAATCAAACTCTTAGGATATGTGGATGTGTAAAGAAAATGAGTCACTTGTGTTGAATGTGGGCTTGCACATTCATACAATTCCCTGAGTTGGTCCGGCTCAGAAGCGATATCAAGTCCATTAGAAAGATGAAAACCCCTCAGCCCATTTCCAAGTAAAAGACTATCCATTCTCCGACTCAAATCGCAGGATCTCTGACTAGGCCTGGGCATTTTACCCAGACCCGAAGATCCGAACCGGAACCGACCCGAAAATACAGGTTCGGGTCCGGGTCCGGGTCCATGCTAAGTACTTATTGGGTCTTTTTTTTTGGATCCGCGGGTCTCAGTTCGAGTCCGGGTCCTACTCGAGACCCGTTCGGGTACCCGAAGTACCCGCAAATAATTGTATATACTAGGTATATTTGGGTGATTGGGTATATTTTTGGTATTTTGGATTTTTTTTAAAGTTTCGGGTTTGGATTTTCGGGTATAATTGTAGGTTTTTGGTGAAATTTTAGATTTTTAGAAAATATAATTTGGGTATTCATGTAAAATTCGGGTATGTTTTGGGTTTTCGGGTCTGATGTTGGATAAATTTTTGGGTATTTTTGCGGTTCTTCGGGTATTTTTAGAGTTTTCAGGTCCAGTTCGGGTACTTCGGGTCTATTTCGGGTCCTAAATACCCGAACCGACCCGGATCCGAAATATACTCGAAAAGTTTGGATATTTTATGGGTATTGAAATTATAGACCTGAACCGACCCGAACCCGACAAGACCCGACCCAGAACCGACCCGAAAAGTTATAGGTACCTATATGGGTTATAGATACTTATATGGGTCTAAATTGCTAGGACCCGAAGGACCCGGATCCGATAATACCCGATCCGAACCCGACCCGAAGACCCGGATGCCCAGGCCTATCTCTGACTATACGCAATACGGCAGTCCAGCATTATGAGACATGGACAGGGCCAAATGTAGCTGTCATCAAACCCACTGATGACTACATGAACTTCTAGAGATAATGACGGCTTAAGAATGGCCATTCGAGAGGAAAGGTGGAAAAAAAAATCTATAAAAGAGGAAGAAGACTCAAAAAAAATAAAGCGAATATGCCCATTTCTTACACCTTATGACGACCTGTTCTACTTCCATCGACTTTCCTTTCGGATTTGTTTTATTCATTTTCCTCATATTGTATTCGCGCTTCGTTATAACCATAATCTCTTGCCTCTTAAATTTGTTGTTTGTCGAGACCGATATCTACCTTCAGCAATTTGCTTTCTATTTATTTTCTAAAACTCAAAAAAAATTAAGAAATCCGAATAATCTAAGCCTTAACCCAATAACCGAATGCCTCAACTCTACTTAGGAGAAAATTGCGAGTCAACCTTTAGCCTTTATTCAAATCCAAAACGCCGGCTGATTCCAGAAAATTATCTACTCAGTCACGACTTCATCCTGCGTTTACTTTTTAAAATTATGAAAAAAGTCAAAACCAACATTTCACTGCATCATTCATCATCATTGCCCTCTCAACAATGGTCGTTAATACGCCTCAACCGTTTTCTCCTTCTCCCTCTACATCCTTAGCACCTCTGTAACCTTCTGGTTTTTGATTACACGTCTTAATGTCACCAGGTAGATCACAGTTCCGGCGAACAGAGGTACATCGATCACTGTTTCTTCTTTTTCCATCTTCTCTCCTCTGTTTCCATTTCTTGGAAATTAACGCTTTATCTCTAATTTTGGATTTTCGCAGAGGAGTTGGGCTACGCTCTGTTGTTCTCCGGTTTCTTCGTCGTGCTTGCAGCTCTATCCTGCTCGTCTTCTTCTCCGTAAATGGTTTAACATTCCAAACACTGAATCAGATCTTGCCCCTGAAAGTGACGATGAAGATCAAGAAGACAATGATTGTGCTGACGATTCTGAATCCGAAGGTCAGTGGTTTCTCAAATCTCTCTGTACACAATTTTATGAAATCTAAAGAAAATTATATTCCGATATCGAGTTTCAGGAATCGAAGAAGAAGGTCTTCTTGACAGTGATGGTATTGTGCTCTGTTTCAAATGTCATTAAATCTTTGTCGATATCAAGAATCCTCGGCCATTTTTATATTTGTGGAATGTTTTTAGATGCACAACCAGAGCTGAGAAGAAGGAACTCAGAAACGTTTAGGAATCAGTATATGGACACCAAATCAGTCAGGTTCTTTTTTCTTTTTCTATGTTTGAGATGTCTCTCTGCTACTTTCTTGTGCTGTGTCTTAACTTTAATGTATGTTTTTGATGTAGCTAGAATCTGTGTTGGGACTTGGAATGTTGGTGGAAGAGTTCCACCAAAGGACTTGGATATTGATGGTTGGGTAGATACCATTGAACCTGCAGACATATATGTTCTTGGGTATGTTCCTTTTTTTTTTGTTAGTTAAAAAAAATGTGATTTCACTGGGAACCAAGCATTGTAAATAGTCTGCGAGGGTTAAACCTGAGTGGCAGAGTGTCTACAAGACACAACTTTACCATTATACCAACAGCTCTGTTGGTTATGTTCCTGTCTTATTATAAACAAACTTTACTTCATTGTTTTCTTGATTTTACATTTTTTTTCTTCTCAGTCTTCAGGAAATTGTTCCACTGAATGCTGGAAACATTTTTGGTGTTGAAGATGACAAGCCTGTTTCTAAATGGGAGGATACCATACGTGACGCTTTAAACAGGATAAGACCGAGCAGGTTAAAGATCATAAGTTACAGCGATCCTCCTTCTCCGTCCAAGTTTAAACAATTCGAAGAGGAGATCTCTGATGTTGTAAAAGATATGTTTACTTGCAACGTTATTCATCCGGTCGATGAAGATTTCGAAATCGAGGACGGTATTGTAAACACTAATTACGATAAGAGATCATGCTTGCCGAGACAAGAGTATCTCCAGAGGCAATTCTCATCGCCAAAGACGCTGGACAGGTTATTGTCAGTGCAGCTTGATGACACTGGTTCCAAACGTGCCAAGAGTTTAAACCGGTGGTTTAGTTACTCAGAGAGAGTTGGGCTGAGCTGGCCCGAACCTCCGTTGAGATTGTTAAACCAACATGTCAGGGAAAGGCGTTGTTCCTACAAGTCTTCATTGAAGCCGTTTAAGAATTACAACTCTTTCAAAGCAACCGCAACATCAGGGAAGAAGACGCCTCTGCTAACTGATATAGACTTCAAGCCTCTCATGAATGTGAGGAAACCGTCGTATGTACGGATCGTGAGCAAACAGATGGTTGGAGTTTTTTTAACCGTATGGGTTCGGAGGAGCTTGAGGAAACACATACGTAATCTCAGTGTGTCTACTGTTGGTGTTGGCGTTATGGGTTACATTGGTAACAAGGTCTTCTTCATTACTTCTATTACTAAAACTTGATTTTGGGAATGCATTTGCGGATTGTGACAAAGTGATTATGACTTTTACAGGGAGCTGTCTCCGTGAGCATGTCAGTGTATCAGACACCGTTTTGTTTTGTCTGCACGCATCTAGCGTCAGGGGAAAAAGATGGAGATCATAGAAAAAGAAACGCTGATGTAAGCGATATTCATAGAAGAACCCAGTTTCATCCTCATTCTCTTAATGCAACAAGAGTTCCAAGAAGCATCCGTGATCATGAGTATGTTTTTTCTTGATTTCACATTCAAGAAATAAATATTATTGATATTAACTTTAACAAGAACAATGTTAAATGTTCTACAGAAGAATAATCTGGCTAGGGGATTTGAATTATCGGATTAACTTATCGTATAAGAAGACACATGAGCTTATTGCAAGAAAAGATTGGAAGAAGTTAGCTGAGAAGGACCAGGTACATTTTCACTAAACATGGATAATCAAATTGCCTTTGATCAAGATCATATTGTCAAACTCTTATCATATCAATATTTGGTAGCTTGCAAGAGAAATGAGACAAGGGCGTGTATTCGAGGGATGGTCAGAAGGAAATCTAGATTTCCCACCAACTTACAAATACGCAATCGATTCAGAAATTTACAGAGGAAAAGATCCCAAGTCAGGGAAACGAACACCAGCCTGGTATGATGCTCTCACATACTCGTTACAGACCTTTTAAATATGATATGTATATTTTAAAACTAAATGTTTGTTCAGGTGTGATCGCATTATATGGTATGGGAAAGGAATGAAGCTTATGAGTTACAGAAGAAGTGAGATTAAACTCTCTGATCACCGGCCGGTCACAGCAACATTTGTTGTAGAGGTTGAGGTTTTCTCTCCTCGGAAGCTTCAGCGTACGCTCACGCTCACCAACGCAGAGATTGATAGCCATGAAGCTTTTGTACAGGAGTAGCTATATACTAAAATCAGATCCATTCACTTCATTTGTTTTTTTTGTTCGTAATTGTTTCATATCACTTGATGTCTATAGATTATATTTGTGACATGTCTCGTCAAAGAAATGTATATGTTCAAGGTTGTATGCGTGTCAATAATCTTAGTGTGAAATACACAATCCTATTACTTGTGTGTGTGTGTGCGCACGGCAACGTGTGATGATGTATACCTAAATCAGGGTGAAAACAAGAAACTAATCTCATCCAATTTTCTCATAGTTATATTCGGGGTTTGATTGGTTACATAATTGTTCAGGTTTAACCTGCCCTTTCCTCATGGATTGGTTACATAATTGTTCAGGATTAACCTGAACATGTTCATTGAATTATGAGGTAATAGTCAAAAGAGAAAGGTTTGATTGGTTACATAATTGTTCAGGTTTAACCTGCTCTTTCCTCATGGATTAGCTATTTGTTGCAACGTTTACTATGTTGGAGTAAGCTTGAAAAGGAAAGAAGCTTAAGGTGCAAGGCATTATTCTAATCCTACCGAGTTATGGAGATAAATACATAATATTCTTAGGAGTTATCCAAAGTTATGTTATCTAATAGGATTAGGATAAACACAAGCTACTTTGGTAGAGTTTAGGGATTAAAGCTTGAGTTTTGAGTTAGTTTCTCAAGTTAATAATAAGAGAGTTATACTTATTGGATCCTTGAATTCTATATTTGGTATCAGAGCTTGAGGTTCAGAAGAGATGAGTAGTGATATCGTCATGTCGACGAAATTAAATCCGAAGGAAGGAGGAGGATCTTCTTCTATAAAGTGGCCAATGCTTAACTCAATAAACTACACAGTATGGGCAATAAGGATGAAGATAGCTCTTAAGGTGCACAAAGTTTGGGAAGCTATTGAAGATGAAGCAACTGAAGGAGAGAAGAATGACATGGCGATGGCGCTATTACTTCAATCAATACCAGAGGCATTGATACTCCAAGTCGGCGAACTTAATACTGCAAAGAAGGTATGGGAGGCAATTAAAACCAGACACATCGGAGCTGAGAGAGTCAAAGAAGCAAGGTTGCAAACATTGATGAGTGATTTTGATCGCCTCAAGATGAAGGATACAGAGTCAGTAGATGATTTTGGAGGCAAACTGGCTGAAATTGCATCAAAGTCTGCAGCCCTAGGTGTTAACATTGAAGAACCAAAGTTGGTAAAGAAACTCTTGAGTGGTCTCCCACGGAGGAAGTATATTCATATAGTGGCATCATTAGAGCAAGTATTAGACCTAAATAATACTAGCTTTGAAGATATCATGGGTCGCACGAAGGCTTATGAAGAGAGGATACATGAGGATGAGGAACAATCAGATGATCAACCAAAGCTAATGTACTCAAACGATGACTCGCGTGAAACTCAAGTCACACATCCATCTGGTGAGTACAACAAAGACCAACGTGAGTACAACAGAGAGTAGAGAGGCCGCGGCAGAGGAGAAAGATCTTATTACAGAGGATGAGGCAGAGGAAGATACAATGGAGGCAGATATACATCAAGGGTGATGTGTTACAGGTGTGACAAGATCGGACATTACGCCTCAGATTGTCCAGACCGCCTTCTCAAGCTGCAAGAAACACTGGAGAATGACAATAGTGACACACATGATGCATACGAGCTAATGATGCACACAGTTGTCTATCTCAATGAGAAGAATTGCTTGCCTGAAAAGTATGAAACAAACGGTGATTCAGAGGACATCTGGTACTTGGATAATGGAGCTAGTAACCATATGACTGGTGATGGGAGATATTTTTCAATGATGGACAAGACAATCACTGGAAAAGTGAGATTTGGTGACGATTCACGAATTGACATCACAGGAAAAGGCACTATTTCGTTTGTAGACATGAAGGAAGAAGCAAGAAAGATGAACGATGTGTACTACATACCTGAGCTAAAAAGCAATATCATTAGCCTAGGTCAAGCAACAGAGTGGGGTTGTGATATACAGTTGAGAGGAGAACATCTAACTATGGATGATCAACACAGGAGACTCCTTGTGAGGGCAAACAGGTCGAAGAATCAACTATATAAGGTACGAATGGGGATCAAAGATTCATCACAACTTCACTTGAGCGAGATAAGTGAGTCAAACAGATGGCACGCTAGGCTTGGGCATGTCAATACTGCAACCATGAGGATCATGATACAAAAGGAACTGGTCAGCGGAGTCTCTAATGTCAATGTTATAAAAGATGTATGCTCATCGTGTTTGCTTGGGAAACAAGCAAGAAAGGTGTTTCTGCAGGCAACGACATACAGAGCAACCAGACCTTTGGAGTTGATACACGGTGACCTCTGCAGTCCTATAACGCCAAGCACGATGGGAGGAAATATATATGTCTTTGTGGTCATTGATGATCACACAAGATACATGTGGATAAGCTTACTTAAGGAGAAAAGCGAAGCTTTTGGAAAGTTAAAAAAGATGAGAGGAGTAATGGAACAAGAAACTGGAGAAAGCATAAATACGTTCAGAACTGATCAAGGTGGAGAGTTCATCTCTCACGAGTTCAACTCGTACTGCGAAGATAAGGGCATCAAGAGGCATCTCACGGTTCCGTACACTCCACAGCAGAATGGAGTAGTGGAAAGAAGAAACCGGACACTAATGGAGATGGCTAGGAGAATCTTGAAGCACATGCACATGCCTAATTACTTGTGGGGTGAGTCCGTGAGGCATGCGGCGTATTTGATAAACCGTATAGCGGCAAGATCTCTTCAGAGCCAAACTCCATATGAGGTACTGCGAGGAAAGCGACCAAACATAAGCCACCTATGCATATTTGGATGCATCTGCTACGCTAAAATTGAAAAACCGCACCTAAGGAAGCTGGATGACCGGTCGCGGATGCTTGTTCATCTTGGAACATAACCTGGTTTTAAGGCGTACAGATTACTTGATCCGGAGAAGAAGAGAATAATAGTAAGTCGTGATGTAGTGTTTGATGAAACCAAAGGATGGAACTGGAAGAGGATTGATGGAGAGCTAAGAAACTATGATGGTTTCAACGTATTACTAGGAGAGTTTGGAAACCATGGGCTAGTAAAGACAGCAGATCAAGTCCGCGGGCAAGCACTATAACAAGGCAGCAGCAACAAAGAGGATGAAAATCAACTAGATGAAGCTGAGACTATGGATACAAACACAGTACACATTGAAGAAGAGGAGGAAAGTGATCACGAAACAAGGTCGCTTCCAAGACGAAGTGAAAGACAAACATCAAGACCAAAGTATCTTGAGGATTATGTCTTACTCGCAGACGAAGAAGGAGAGATGCTACTGTTGTGCCTTAACGAAGAGCCAAGAAACTTCGAAGAGGTAAGACAGTTGAAGGAATGGATAGAGGCTTGCAAGGATGAACTGCAGTCTATTGAGAATAATAAAGTGTGGAGTCTAGTTGATCTTCCAGACGGTGTGAAGCCAATAGGACTCAGATGGCTGTTTAAGATAAAGTTCAACTCAGATGGAACCATCAAGAAGTACAAGTCGCGTCTAGTGGCTAAGGGATATGTGCATCAGTATGGAATAGACTACGAGGAAGTATTTGCTCCTGTGGCCCGACTTGAGACAATTAGGCTACTGGTAAGTATTGCAGCCACTAGAGGATGTGAGGTCCATTATCTAGACGTCAAAACAGCGTTTCTACATGGAGATTTGAAAGAGACAGTTTATGTAACTCAACCAGAGGGTTTTGAAGTGAAAAGAAGTGAGAAGAGAGTGTACAAACTCCACAAAGCGATGTACGGATTGAAACATGCTCCTAGGACGTGGACCAACAAACTCAATGGGATCTTGCTCGAGTTAGAATTTACAAAGTGTTCCAAGGAGTCCTCTGTGTATAGGAAAACGGTTAATGCAAGCATACTTGTTGTGGTTGTGTATGTCAATGACTTGTTCATCACTTGAGCAAGCTCAAAGATCATTGACGATTTCAAAACAGAGATGGCGTCCAAGTTTGATATGAGTGATCTAGGAAAGTTGAACTACTACCTTGGGATTGAAGTATGTCAAGAAGAAGGTCATATAACTCTGAATCAAAGGAGATATGCATTGAGAATCTTGGAAGAAAGTGGTATGAAGAACTGCAACATGTCACATATACCCATGGAACACGGTTTGAAGCTTGAAAAATATAGATGCAACGAGTTACCGGAGAAACGTTGGATGCCTAAGATATCTACTTCATACTAGGCTGGATCTGTCATATATTGTGGGAGTCTTGAGTTGATATATGTAGAGCCCTAAGGCGTCACATGGAGCAGCTATGAAACATGCTCTCAGGTATCTACAAGGGACTACATCACTCGGACTTTTCTTTACTCGATCAACACCAAAGGTTCCTAGACTTATTGGCTATAGTGATAGTAGCCATAATGTTGATCCTGATGATGGAAGAAGCACTGCAGGACATATATTCAACCTTGGAGAGAGCTTGATCACGTGGTGCTTTGCCAAACAAGAAACCGTTGCACTCTCAAGCTGTGAAGCGGAGTTCATGGTAGGCACGGAGGCTGCTATACAAGCTATATGGTTACAGGAATTGCTAAGTGAGATCACCGAGGAACCAATGCAGAAGGTACTGATCAGGATAGACAATCAGTCGGCTATATCACTCACCAGGAACCCTGTCTTTCATGGAAGGAGCAAACACATACACTCACGTTATCACTTTATACGTGAGTGTGTTGAAAGGGGACAGATCATGGTGGAACATGTCTCATGCGATCAACAGAAAACGGACATCCTAACTAAAGTTCTAGGCAGAATCAAGTTCAGAAAAATGAGGGATTTGATTGGGATGCAAGAAGTGACAAAAGAAGGTTTCAAGCTTAAGAGGGAGACTGTTGGAGTAAGCTTGAAAAGAAAAGAAGCTTAAGGTGCAATGCATTATCCTAATCCTACCGAGTTATGGAGATAGATACATAATATTCTTAGGAGTTATCTAAAGTTATGTTATCTAATAGGATTAGGATAAACACAAGCTCTATATAAGTAGATGTTGTTTGTGTGACATACCTTGATAGAGTATAGGGATTAAAACTTGAATTTTGAGTTAGTTTCTCAAATTAATAATAAGAGAGTTATACTTATTGGATCCTTGAATTCTATATACTATATTTCTTTCATTAAAAAGAGATCATACAATTAAATCACCTCCGATGTAAGATTTGGCCACATTAGTAAGAAAATTTATGCAGTACATATGTTCATTGAATTATGAGGTAATAACCGAAAGAAAAGGTTTCTCCAACATTTTGTTGAGATGAAGCTTTTGACTTAAGTTTTAAAAGGCAAGCGCCTTTTGCACCAAGGCGTTACGTCAGTCACTTGCAGTTTTAAAGTTGCGTGCGTGATCCAGAGTAGGACCTGAGATTTCAGGGGTCCATTCAAAATAAAAAAATAATTGTGAATTACTTATACTTTCATAAATTTTACAAATAAAAAAAAATTATTTAAAGAATCATAATTATCATTGATTTTTTTGTAAAAAAGTACATCTATATTAGTGAGTACCGATTTCATTTAAGCAAAATTTTAGATGAATTGCTTCTTTTTTTTTGACAAATGGCTAAATTACTTCTTATTTGAAAAAAAATTAGCAGTTATGAGTTTGAATGACATAGAAAACTTATTTTAATTTATATTAAATTTGTTTATAGTTAAATCAGTTTATGTATCATTTTGTTATGATTTACGAACTATTTTTATCAACTTCGCATCCTATATTTAATACTTGCTATGTATATATATATATAATAATATGCAATTATATATGTAATAAAATATATTTTTTTAAGTGGGACCTCAAGAGGTTGGAGCCCCATTCAAATGTGTCACACCATTCTGTCCAAGTCCGGCTCTGCTTTCCTGGAAAAAGAGTGATTTTACCAGTTGACAAGTTGACAAGTTGACAAGTTGACCAATTAAAATCAATTGTGGCGAGCCAAGAAACTTCGCCCAATACTTCCAAAACTTCAAGACCCATAAGTGACAATTGAGTCTTCGATGGCTTCAACTCCAACACAACCACAAAACCCATAGGTCTCCACATCTCTATTCTATATAAATGCATACAAATGAGGTACACTCATCAGTAAATTAAAAGAGAGAATCAAGATGGCATTTTCTAAAGTATCTTTCATGCTTGTCTTTCTCCTTCTCGTTCTTGTGTTTCCCCATATGGATAAAGCCCTTGGTGAACAAATGCAGCACCGCAAACTTAGTGAGACCCTTTTTGTCTCTAAATAAAGTAATTACTTTTACATTTTATTAGCCTATTTAAAAATGTTTAATCTTTATTTTGCTTTTGACAATCCAAAATTTGGAGTTATGCCATTTGAGAAAACTACAGAATAGCAAACATAACACCGATTTTATGCAATTTGGATTCCTTTTAGTTCATAACCAATTAAATGTTCTTAATTTTTCTTAACCAAACGATAAAACTGGTATAGCTAAGTTATGTTTACTGTTCTGTTTTGTTCAGACCAAAGATTACTTTTATAGATGACAAAATAAAACACGTTTAGTTGTATCACAATATGGTTTTAAGGTGGGATTATCCGAGCTGGCGAACTTACAGACAAATGACAATTTTTCAAAGCGTTGATGCTGTAGTATATATGTGTAGTTAAAGTGTTAGGTTTGTTTTGGTGCAGAAGAGACGGAACATCCAGATCAACTGGTGACAGTCCAAAGGCGCGTTCTTCGTTTTGGTTTTTTAAGGGGACGATGGTGCATAAAAAATTGTAAAAAAGGCTCAGATTTTCTAGGTAGTTTACCTAAGCCCCCTTCACCGCCTCCTAGGTTTCCCAAAGGTCGTTTACCTCCTCCTCCAAGGTTTTCCAAAGGCAAAAACGTATGATCCCTCAATATTTGGATCAAAATATTGTTTCACAATTTGTCACCATAAATGTAATTCTGAAATTTTCTTGCAAAATAAAAGAGCATCTACAACTTGTGATGATGGTATGATATGTTGTTACAAGTTTTAAGCTAATTTATAAATGTTTTTGTTTAATAGTTGGAAATAAAGTTTATCTAAACCTTATGCATTGTCTATGGGGTTTGATATGTAGTATGTTGTAATATGAGTTATGCATATTAATAAAAAAAAAGTACTAACTAGGTTTTTGGTGTATAATAGAATCGTTGGAATCCTTATGCATATTAATAAGTTGGACGAGCTGGGTCAACCAAGGTTTGTCGCTAGGACACTTAGTCTTTCGTCTATAACAACTTGCTCTGGCCGATAAGACCTAGTCGCTAGGACACTTAGAAAATTTCAGCTCTTCAGAATTCATAGCGACTTCTACATGTCGTTATGCGTGTCGCTGGATCTTCACGTTTTTGTCCTAGTGACCAAGCCAAGACACTATAAATATGTCGCTAGGACACTTACAAACTCCCAAGTAGTTTTCTCGTAGTGACTTCTCCGGGTCGCTATGACACTTAGGTTGGGAAAAACATCTAAGTCTCAATCTTTACTTCTTTGGCCTAAAATTCTCCCAAATGTCTTTAAAGTCACCAACAAGAATTTCCACCACCTGATATAGACATATACAATGCAATGCAGCCCAAATCTGTTTAAATGGTAGTCTAGATGATCAATATGTACCCAAAATGAATGATAAAAACCATGAAATGCACAAGATATCAGTCTTTTTCTTTGCAGAGGTCAAGCATCTTTTCTATTGATTTTCATGCGGAAAATTAGTGGTTAGAAGCTTAGAATCATATGGAATTGTTTGTACGAAAAGCATTCAGACTGAATTGGTGATTTTTCTTATATACAAAAGCTAATAATAATCCAAAATATATCTCCAAAAGACAGAACAATGGAGCAATAATAGACCACTAGATATGGACCTGCCCTGTCGGGCGGATTTTTATTCCTCTAAAGCTTCGAATGGGAAATGCAGATCAAGCGTTACGTAACAAAAGTGAAACTAACGGATCTAGCAGATCTAGTGAATCTAGTGGATCCAGCGGTCTAAAATATATGTTTGAATAGTGAAAGTAGATAAAAAACAGTTCAAAATACTCTACAAATTGTCGACAAAAAAAAAAAAAAAAAAAACTCTACAAATTTAAACTAATTTATATACAATATAAAATTATTATACATATAAATTATTTTGAACTTTAAATTTAAATATTTATTTTATATAATTTTTAAAAATTATAAAAAAAATTATGTTACTATTTACAATTCATTCCACGAAATATAAATATGAGATAACTATAAATGATTTATATTCTCTATTTCTATTTATTTTCAGAAGTAAAAGTAGTTATTTAAAAAAGTTTATCAATGCAAGAAATATAATTAAGAAATTAAAATATCTAAAAATTAAATAAATCATATATATATATATATATGAGCTTTATTATATATATAATTTTACATGATTTAACACTAATTATTTTTGGCAAAATAGATAATTATTTTAAATACAAAACATAATAGCACATAAATATGTAATTTAAATTATATATTGTATATACACATAAGTATAAACAGTAGAGACATACAAAAAGTAATTTGATGAATCACCATATCAAAACATATTATAGCCATTAAAAATATTATTTTTTAAGTAATTAAAAATAAATAAAAATAAACAGTAGTCCGACACACCAAAAACACTCTAGATTTGCTGTATATTACTGTATAGAGTGGTTCTATGAATTTTTCTCATATAAAAGAACTGCTAGTGGTTCAACAATATTTTATCAATCAAAAAAGAAGTTCATTTTTAACTTGAAAAAATTACCGAATGGGATGTAAAAGTGGCTCATCCACTCTATGTGTATGGACGGTCTTTTTATTCACTCCCCGCTCAAAACCTTACTGTAACTGAAATTAACATAAACTATCAGTTATTAAATTAATCTCGGATCAGTTATTTTCTAAACCAGTCTAAACATAAAGAAGGTTCTAATAATGATTTCGTATTCGTATAACTTTATAAGTGTATTTAATATAAAATCTCACCAAAAACAAGTTAGATACAAAAAAAATGTTTCTGCTTTAGTAAAATACTAGACTTTGATCTCGACTTTTAAAGCGCAGGACATTTTATGATGCAAAATTTCATTAACAATGTTACAAATATTTTGTTAATTTAAATTTTTTTTATCTATTTAAAAAATTGTTGCATCTAAATCAGTGATTTTAAACCCGATCAAGATCCTCAGTCGAACTGATAAACCAAGTCACCAATAAGTAATCCAGTTTTGGTTTTAAGAAATATCAATTATTTAAATAGCAAATAAAACTAACTAAAACCAGATCTTTGCGAATATCCATCTCCAACCCATTGCAATATTCACTTCCAAATGCTATAATAAAGAAAAAAATGTTCCAACCCATTGATATATATATATATATATATATATTAATCTTAATAATTAATTAAATTAGATTTTTTATATGATTTTGTAATCATTTAAATTTTTCATAACAACCATTCTACACCCTAAAATGCTCGATGTTGCATAAAAACCATTCTACACCCTAAAATGAATAAAATACAACCAACCATTGATGTCAACGTCATATACAGACTTTACTGATTTGAGTTTCTGTCGAGGCAAAAGTGAATTTCTTCTATAAATATGAAATTCGTAGAAGAAAGAACATGTTATGGTTTCTCAAGATGATTCATCTTTAACACTTATGTAATCATAATCCGACCATAATTCACTTTTGTACTGACTTTTAACTTTCCTGAAGTTAAACAGCACGTAATCAAGAAGAGGGTCTAGCCGCAGAAGACCGACCTCTGAACCCAACAACACTTAGTTTCTTGCCTGTTCTTTCTGAACCCTTCTTCCCCCTCGCAGCTATCGATCTGGATCCAACCGTCTTTAATATTTTTCTTTTCGGCTTTGTGGATTTTTCTGGAGAAGAGGATGTTCTTCCCGAAGTTGACTTTCTCACTGAAGTAGACTTCCTCACTGGTGTCTTCACACCTGCTGGTCTTGCAGGTGGAGATGATGATGTTCCTCTGTCTCTAGTGTTTCGTTGCTTGCTCACTGCTCTGATCTGCTTAACGCTCCTTCCTTTCTCCTGAGTGATTTGGGTTCTTGCAGCATCCCTCCTCACGTTATCGTTGGTGAGTGCTTCTAAGCTCTCGTTGTTTCTCATGGCTTCTTCGATTCTAGCAGCTAACATTTGGTCCTTCCTGCTTATCAGACTCGTCACTTTTCCTGTAAAGAGAAACACATTAACACTTATCTTTTTTATTACCCAGTGCCTCAAATCATAAGCAGCAGCTGCTTTAAAAGAAGGTAGTCAAAAATGAATTAAACTAATTAAAATGGTCAAACCTTTAGCGCCCATGCGAGCTGTTCTTCCAGTGCGATGAAGGTAGTCAATCTAAGCAATTCAAGTTTAAAGTAAACTTTCAAGGTCTCAAGAAACGTGAATCAACAAATTAAGAGAAGAAAGAATAAGGACTCTTACAGAGTTCTTTGGAAAATCAAACATGATTACATGATCCACGTCAAGGTCCAGACCCCTCGCAGCCAAATCAGTGCACACCAGCGTGGGGCAGTCTCCTTCTTCGTCCTTAAACCTTTTCAAGTTCTCAACCCTGGATTGATTGATGAAATGCAAACCGATTTAACCTCAGGAAATGAATTACGTTTCAGGCAAAAGCTGTTTATAATCGCACCTTTGTTCTGCTGGAACTTCACCGTGATAATTCACAGTAGAGACCTGGTTTTCAGAAAGATAGTGATCGACGGCGCGGCTGGAGTTCAAAGTGTTACAGAAGACCATCACCTTGCTCCCTTTGGCTAAGCTAGGTTCAAGAACCTGCATTCTCATCAAACCATAAGTACCAAAACCGTAACATGTTTGAATACCAGAATCTTAATGGTGCATTTTACCTGTAGAAGTGCTTCTAGCTTATCTTCGCTACCTGAAAGCTTGACGAAGTCATGCCGAGCATTTGCTATCTTCTTATGCAATGTTGATGTTCGCAAATGCTCTATCCCTTGAAACTCCTCATCGACTAACTTCTGAACAGCCTGAAAACGCAAGAAGAAAAGTTTATAAATCATGATAAAAGCCAAAGGGGGTAAAAGCACACAGTGAACATGAGCATACCGTTGTCATAGTGGCAGTGACTAAGACGGTTTGAAACCCTTGGTCATTTGTTTTCAACGCACGCTGTTTCAGTGGGGCAAGGAACTTGCGAATGTCGGGACCGAAGCCACGATCAAACATAGTGTCTGCCTCATCCAGCACCTGTATAAGAACACATCCTCATTGCCCTTTTGTTTAATTCCAAAATCATGGAACATATAATGTCAAGATACCAGAATAAGAGCATACCAAATATGCGATATCTCCATAGACCATGTTTCCTTCTTCGATGTGCTGAAGAATCCTACCAGGGGTTCCAACAACCATGTCTATTGCATTGTTCAACGAATCCTCCTGTGGTCTTATCCGAGAACCACCGCTAACTAATATAGATCTGAACCTCGCGTGGTGGCTTACGGACTTTGCCACACGGTAAACCTAATGCAGAGTCCTTAATTAGATTTTCACATTTTGCTGTCCAAAACCATTGAGCATAAATACTCATACTCTCCAGTGTTATGGTCATCCTATAAGAAGGCAACCAAAACTTTCTAGAAAATAAATATTCCAACTTTTACATTTTTCCCAGCAACCACAAGTTCATATTCGTTTCAACTCAAACATGGAATCCACATTTACAATGTCTCAGAGAAGCAACTAATCTTCGTAAAGAGGGAAAGCAAAAGCAGTAGAAGAAGAACCTGCTCAGAGAGTTCTCTGGTGGGACAGAGAACAACAGTCCTGGGACGCCTAGGCTTAGTTATTTTACCAAGGGTTGCCTCATCTTCTCTCATCAGCTGCAAAAACTCAAACCAATCCAACTTACAACGCCATGTTTTCAAGAACATCAACCAACCTATCTTCATATCTAAAGATATCATGAAATGACACTAAAGAAACAAATCAAATCATCTACTGTTACATGGCATAACTTAACTTTTATCAATTTAGCTAACAATCAGTTCATGAACCAAACACTGTATAAGCAGTCAGATTCTAACATTGGAGCTCAAGAAGAAGAAGAGTGACCTGAACAATAGGAAGCAAGTAGGCAAGAGTCTTGCCGGAGCCGGTGTGTGACCCCAAGACGACGCTCTTGCGCTCCATAACAGCAGGTACACCGATACACTGAATCTCAGTAGGAGCCTCAATGTTCATCTCTTTCAAAGCCCCCATCACTTCCTCGCTCAGCCCTAGCTCCTCGAAACTCTCAGCCAACTTCTTCTTCTTACTCTTAATGTTTTGTTCTTCCCCTATGCCAACGACGCTGCTCGGCCTCGGTTGTGGTTTCGCCGCCGATTCCTTCAAATGTCGGAGACGGAGCCTCTCCAGCAAGATCGTGTGCTTTAATTGATCTGGGTCTGCGATGTTCGTTTCCGTCGGAGCGGCTGCGGCGGCGCATAGAGGGCGGCGAAGAGCGTGGTGGAATCTAGAGGAAGGTTTGTGGAGGCGGAGAAATGGGACGAAGTTGGAGGTTCTGGAGAAGGTGAAGAGGGAAGAGGAGGAGAGAGAGAGGGAGAGGATTGTTCTCGAAGCTCCTACCATTTCGATTGTGTTCTAGGTTTATTGGAAGGTTTAAGAGGAGGAGGTGTTGTTGTTGTTGTTGTTCATGGAGGTCATTTGGTACGAGCGAAGAAGGAAGAAGATAGGTTTTGCTAGTTGAGTGGATTGACAATAGATTAAAGCCTCCAAGGCCCATATGTTGGCCCATTTAGAGTCATTTTACAATACGTTATATTGAGGTAGATTTTGATGAATAATTTTTTTTATTAATGTCCTACTAGATTAGATCCGCGTCTTACATGGAATAAACATTATATATATAAATTATTTTATGTATCATATGTTCTTACATATTATGAAATAATAAATATATATTGAATAATTAAAAGTCAATAACTATTCCATATGGTGCGAACGTATAAATCAATTTTATTAATCCAAACAATTTTTTAAAAAATTTGATAGATATGTAATTAAATTTAAATTATATTAACATACGTAGTATATTTTTAATATTAATATCTATTAAATGATGCTTTCTACTCATATGTTTTTTTGATCATGTGTATCTTTGATAGCAAAAACTTTAAATTACTGATAACAAAATTTTAATTGTGGAATTAATAATTTTAGTAATTTATAATTTTAAAAAAATTTATCAATGTTAGTTCAAAACTTTTATCAAAAAATATTATTCAAAATAAATTTTGAAATTAAAATATTTATTTATTCAATATGGTTTATAGTTTAATTTAGAATGATATATATACATATATATTTTAAATCTTAATGATTAATTAAATTAGACTTTTATTTATATGATTTTGTAATTTGTATTTTGTCTTAACAAAAAATTTAAACCATGGATCGCAAAATTTGAATGTGAGACTTTTAACAGTTTTAGTAATTTATAGTCGTTTTTTAAAATTCAAGATATAATATATACAGAAAAATCTAAATTTTTATAATATGTTTATTGTGATTTTTTAAATTATTTTAATAGTTTAAAATTAAACAAATTTGATAGAAGATACATTATTTTTTTATCAGATCTTTATTATTCAAAATCATTAATTGTCATATATACTTTAGCCACATTAGGCAACTCCGTAATCTTTATTTAAGGAAATAATAGATGACATTAATAATGAATTTATAGTTAGTTTAATAAAAAATTTATTATATAATTAGATGGACCAACATATTTCTCTAATAATTCTAAGAATCATCGTAGTGATGACACGTGGATACAAAAAGAATTCGTAATATTTCACAAATAATATATATGGGATTAGTTGATCCGTGAACGCATTTCCAAGGTGGATTGATTACCGCATAGTCTAACCTAAATTTCGAGTGTTTTCGACTAATGTAAAAAGATAACCAGATTATATGTACCATGTCAAATCAAATATGTACAGCATTAGAAGTTGTAACTGACATATTATTAACTTATTGTAAACAAGAAGCAACGTAGTCATCATGCAAATAATAGGTTAACTAATCAGGAAGGTAAATATACAACTTGGGTAAAATTAGTTGTTCATAGGTCCTTGTTTTGCAAGGCAATGTGTTGCATTACGAGGAACATAGAGTGAAATAAAACTCTTTTCTAATTCCACGTTGAGAGCTGAGGGTAAAGCCCATGCTAATCAGTGCCGAAAGAAACCATAGAAGTCATCCAAAGCGTCTAGAGAAATAAACTAATCATGCAAAATGAACATATCGTCTCCAAATATAAGATGAGTGGGAACCAAATATGATAAGAGCAAATAACAGTTCTTCCGAAAATAACAAAATATATCCAGCAGAATCGATTTGATCATACAGACTCCTCCAATCAATTAATACATGATGGAATGGCTGAAAAGATTGCTTCTACAAGCTTTATCGTTCTGCAATTCTCAAGAGTACACCAACCTTGAATGAATAACGAGCAAATGTATCAAAAACGAACGTAAAAGAATCTTGAAATCCACAGTTCAGCAAGCGCAACCACCCCCTTTTGGCTCGTTTTCAGGCATAGCAGCTGGTATGCCTTGGAAGTATCTGCAAAAACCAAAAAGAACTGTGTATGAGGAACAGATTCTATACCTACTCAGCTGTTTCTGTGCATTTTGACAGCCCACAGAGATAATACTTAATATATTAGAGCTAAAGCAAAGAGAAAACAACATACATGTCCTGATCATTCTCGTTGGCAAGAGCGGTTTTGGCAATGGTAAAGAAAGCCTCATCAACATTGTAGTCTTCTTTAGCTGATGTCTCGAAATAGGGTATGCTACCATTTGAAGCACACCAGTCAGCTGCTTTCGACTCAGAGACCTGTTAAGTTATATAGATGACGAAACCCAGACAAAGTAAAAGACTCCAAAGACTTAAAGCATAGATGATCTTGTACTTACCACTCTAGTGCTCCCTCCACCTATGTCAACCTTGTTTCCAAGCACTATAAACGGAAAGGTCTTTGGATCCGCTGGACTTGCCTGTGCAGGACAAGAAGATGCCACAGAAACAAAGTTAAGCATATTATAAATTTGTTAGTGCACGAAAAAAACTCAAAAATGCGCAAGCTTTATAGTTTAACGAATTCTAAAACTGCTATAAAGGCAGAAAATGAGTTAGTAATGTACTTGCTAGTTGGTAATATTATTGTTTTATGATCATTTTAACAAACAAACAAACAAACAAAAACATGTTATATTGCTCAACCATGGGAAAACAAAACTTCAGATACGGTCATAAGGACTCAAAGAGATATGTTCCTAACCAAAAGCTCTCCTAATGTAGAAGCAAGATGTTAATACAGATCTCAAGATTGTGACTCTAGATAGCCAAAGCTAACAAAAACTTCATATGTTCAATGTATTCATCATAACAAACAATGAAAACAAGCGGCTAATATAACAAAGAAGCATGCCAAAGAACCTGCTTAAGAAACTCCTCATGCCAAGTTTCGAGGGAGTCAAAGGACTTGGCCACGTTAACATCATAAACCAACGCACAGCAATCTGCACCTCTGTAAAAGGCAGCACCAAGACTCTGGAACCTCTCTTGTCCAGCAGTATCCCAAATCTACATAACCAAACATACATACATTATTAAAAAAAAAAAATCGAATCTTGAGAAAGTAACCTCATAAACAAAAGAGAAACCCACCTGGAGAGTAACAAGCTTATCCCCAATCTGAAGCTCCTTGGTGACGAAATCAGCACCAATAGTCGCTTTATACTGCAGACTAAACTTCTTATGCACATATCTTAAAATCACGACGTTAAGGCCCCCAAATAATAATAATATTCTCAAGCAAATGTTTCACAGAATCAAAAGAAGGATACTGATTCATCAACGAAGTCTTACCAACCCTGGAAAGCGACAATCACAGATCAAACCATTGAAAAAAGCGAGAATAAATTAAAGAATCAGCGTGTTTTATATTTACCCGCTATCGCCGAGGACAATGACCTTGAGCAAAGTACGTCTTCTCGTCGCCATTGGGATCGAAGATTGTGTAGATCTATCTCGGAGATCAAGTTATGCTTTTTGTTCGATTTGAAAAGAAAATCGAAGAAGAAGGAGAAGGAAATAGTAAAGGGGCGCCAATTAGATCCTATCGTTTTTTGAGGACTGAATCTATTTTTCTTTTTTGTAAATACGTAACCTTGTGTGGTTCTTTCCCTAAATAATAAAATGGTTTGGGGATTTTTGATAAAATAGCGAAAGAAAATACGTGGTTTTTAATGTCTTGGTTTTTTTATTTCATTTTGTCTGTTATTTAAAAAAATTAACTTATAAGTTTTTTTCAAAAACTTCAAATTATTTCAAAAATATACTATCACAACTTTTAATAAATAGTACCAACATATTATCAACAAAGCATATAACTTTACGTAGAATTAAATTGTAAATAATTAGTTTAACTCTATTGAAAGATTCGAAAAATGTTCTCAGTATAAGTTAAACAAATTTTTTTTACTAAATTTTTTTTTATTTATATTAGTTATTATTTTTTATTTTTTTATTACTACATAAATATAGTAATTTCAAAAATCTCATCACTACCAAGGAGGTCTCTCACACATGTTTGGTTTTTGCCAATATGGATCATTTGTTTTGTTGAACTTTTTTAATCTCGGATGATGATCACTTTGCCTGAATTTTATGATATATTTGAAAAATACGAAATAACAAAAAAATTAATGAAATTGACAAAGATCCCAGAGGCAACTTGAGAACATCAGAGACAAAAGCAATAATATGGAAAGAGGCTCAAACACCACATGTGCATAATGAGTCCTAGGTTACATCAACATGGACAAGCAATGCATAAACACAAAATACACCTCCTATTTAAGGAGATGGTGCTTTATAGATGGGTCTTGCAAGAATCAGGAATTATACTAGAAAATGGTTGATATAGTATATTAGAGGGTTTTGATTGATTGATGGGCCAGAAAGACGAGGATCAGCCTTTCCCTCTTTCATGCAGAAGTGGAAGCTTTTATCTGGACGATGAAATGCATGAAAAATCTGCAACAATTCTATGTAATATTTACGACAGATTGTTCACAGTTCGTTAAGATGGTTTTGGAAACCAGAAGAATAGTATTCTTTTACATTCTACCTCGAAGAAATGTGACAGATAAGGGAAAATTTTCAAACTTTTGAGATCACACATTTCCCCAGGGCTCGGAACACAAAAGTGAATAGCATTGCACATAGTGCTCACACTCAATCGTTCCAATTTGTCTTATAGACGCGGAGTAGCATAGTTTGTTAGCAGATTCTTAGTCGAATCTGTTTAAATTGATGACAAAAGAAAAACCAACGAAATTTTTTAAAAAAATAGAACTATGAAAACTTTGATTTTGGCTTTTATAAAAACAAAACTAAAATAATTATACTTTTAAAAATATTTTAAAGTACCTAAAATTTAAGTAATTCAAATATATTAACATAACAACTAATAGCTAAATTTTAGTTATATAAAAAAAATTTACAATGTAATAAATGTAAGATGGTTATAAGTAAAAAATTTAATCAACTTTATATAAATTTTATTGTATCCAATATTAATTATAAAGTTATAAATTAATCTACCAAAACAAATCTCCAATAACTTAATTTATCAAGATTATTATTTTGTAATTTTAGTCATGTTTTTTTCTAAAATTAATATTTGTGCAAAAAAAACATTAACAAAAGAGGATTTCGGTTTTTAAGCATAAAACAGTAAAACAAAGGAAAAATTAGTTTCCCTAAAAAAAATAGAGAATCTACTTTGCTTAAATCAAGATTGGATAAAAAATACTTTTTGGAAAATCATAAATCAAAAACTAGTTAAAAGTACAAACAATCATCATCTTACCAAGTAAGTATAGCCGATGGTGTACTCAGGGCCGGCCCTGGGCCAAGCCCAATGAAACATTCACCTTGGGCTCCCAAAAATTTTGAATTTCTTTTATATGTAAATAGGCCCACAATTTGTAAAAAAAAATTTTTTAGGCCCCCAAATTTTTGAAACCTTTACTAAATGGTCTTGGGCCTCCAAACTCTCAGGGCCGGCGCAGGGTGTACTTGAATTTTTTTTTTCTTTTATTATTACTCCATCTAGTTTTATCATCACTCTTGTTTTTATAGCACGAAATCATGTTTAGCATTTTCATTCATTTAATTATGTATTTATTTTATTGGATTGGAGTGTCAAAAATCTAAACGTTTTATTGTTTGACAAAAAAATTGTTTTATTGTTCTTTGGGAAAGTTCGATGAAAATATCCCAACTAAATTTCATTAAACTTTTTAATATCCAAACTTTTTTTGCTATCTAATTTAATACCCTAACTACTTATTTTGTTCATTTTAATACACAAAATTTTAAAGTTGTGCCGCTTTTAATACTCAAACTTTGTATATTTAAATTAAAAATATAATAAGTTTCAAATGAAATTTCAAAAATATCCAAAATCTAAGATAAAATATTAAAAATTTCCAATTTTATTTTAAGATTTAGGAAAAAAGTAAATAAATTAGAGAGAAATTTTTAAAATTTTAATTTTGAAAAAAAATAAAAAATAATTTTGTTTCTATTTCAGAGAATAAACTAAATTCAACATTTAAAACTTAAAAAATTTAATCACAAAATTTAATATTATTCACAATTTAGTTACTTTTGTTTCCCAAAAAAAAAATTTAGAATCTTTTTAAGATTGTTTTTGTAAATTTCAGAGATTTTTAAAATTTTGTTTGAAACATATTAGTATTTTAAATTAAAATAAGCAAAGTTTGGGTATTAAAAGGGGCACAATTTTAAAAATTTGTGTATTAAAATTAACAGAATAATTTTTGGACTATTAAAACTGGGTAGCAAAAAACTTTAGGTATTAAAAAACTTAATGAAATTTAGTTAACGTATTTTATGGAATTTTCCCTTGTTCTTTTGAACAAGATTTCGGTTCTAATTCGAAACTGCCAACTAGTCTGATAGTGTCCTTCACTCCATATAAATTAGTGTTTGTGGTTCGAATTTATTTGTGTACTTTCGTGCAGGTTGTAATTTTTGTTTAGCGTAGGCCTTCTCCAATAGTTTATTCTATTTTTTTTCTAAAAATAAAATAACTTAATAATAGAGTAGTCTCCATTATTTAGCCTCAAAAAACAGGTCATTTCATGGAAAGAGCAAGAATATGAGTTGAAAGAACTATATAAAACTCTCTTCTAAACATTAGAGATAATTTCTTGTTCTCAACAAAAAGTTGTCATTACAAGCATAATCTGAGAATATCAAGGTTTCTCCACATCGTACTCTTTCGTTAAAAAATGATTGCAACCAAACTCAGTTAGATGTCCAACTAACCTCTTCAACTATGCAAGTCCTAGGAGATATACACGATTGTTTTAGTATAAGAGATGTCTAAAGAAGATGAGAGAGAAGATGGTGTAAAGAGGTCAACTCTGCAACTTTTATAAAGCTTTATAAATCTACAATTCTTCGATAGCACAAACCACGTTCTTGTTCATAGTCCCTCTTGCTTCTTCAAAAACCTCACCAACCTCGTCGATCTTCAAAATCTGAGCGCAAGCCAATCGCATATTATTCATATGCATCAGTACTCACTTCCAAAAACAAGATTCACTGTAATTTAACTCGAAAATTTGCACTTCAAAATTCAAACACATCAATTAGATTTGGGGCTTTACATAAATTCAATTGAACGAATTTATTCAGTTGAACTTAGAATTCAAATCCACTGACACAAACTATCTCTGAGTTTGTCGATTGTGCTCACCTGAGCTTGTCGGTGTTCAATGGAGCGTCGTTGATCTCGTTGGATTCGGTCGGAGAAATTGGATCTGGTCACCGAAGTGTCGTTGGTTTCGTCGAATTTGGTCACCAAAGAATCGTTGGTCTCGTCGAATTTGGTCATCGGAGTGTCGTTGGTCATGGCGGATATGGATTTGGAGAGGTAGAAGAGAAGATATTAGGTATTAGGTGTTTAATTATTTAGGTGCATAATGGTCTTTCTCTTATTCAAATTTTAATGGTAAAGATGATTAAAGTAAATATCAAAAAATGGTACTAAGGATATGGTAGTTTAGACAATTTCCTAAAACAAATAACCTATAATAATTTTAATTTTAAATTTTTAAATTTTCAACCGAGAAATAAAATATAAAATTTTAGTAAACTCTAATATTTTTTTTTGACAAAATCTTTATTTTTTATATAAAAATATTCTATCGGCCGATCCGTCGGCCCAAAGAGAATGACATTCAATGCTATAGAGTGTACTAGTCGAAAAGCTCTAATTTTTAGTGTCACTTAAAATTTAATATCAAGAAAAATTTGTTTTTTAGAGTTGAAATAAACATTTTTATTTTGAACACCTGATTGAAACAAACATAAATATGAAAAATGAAAGGTATGAAGCAGTTGGTATCTAACTTTAGGTATGCTCCTCCAAAAATCTTTTGGAAAAAAACTTCCGTTTGTTTTCCCACCGAACATCCCACGTAAGCCATACACATACACTCCCAATTTTTGTGTCCTCAATTCAAGGTGGTCTCTTCTTTCGATTAACAATTCTTGTTCAGTATCTTAAAGCTCCACATCTCTTATCCATCCTCCTCATTCTCTCTCTATCATCCCTCCCAGGAGAAACCAACAGCTATGGCCACCGACACGCCGATCCGAATCGGAGTAATGGGCTGCGCCGAAATCGCCCGAAAAGTCTCTCGTGCCATCCACCTCGCTCCAAACGCCACCATCGCCGCCGTCGCAAGCCGCTCCTTAGAAAAGGCCAAGTCTTTCGTTACATCCAACGGCTACCCTGAATCGACCAAAATCCACGGCTCTTACGAATCGATTCTCGAGGACCCAGAGGTAGATGCGCTCTACGTTCCTCTACCCACTAGTCTCCACGTCGAGTGGGCTATACGCGCCGCAGAGAAAGGGAAACACATACTTCTTGAGAAGCCCGTCGCGATGAATGTAGCTGAGTTTGATAAGATCGTTGCGGCTTGTGAAGCTAATGGTGTTCAGATTATGGATGGTACTATGTGGGTTCATAATCCTAGAACTGCTAAGCTTAAGGAGTTTCTGTCTGATTCCGACCGCTTTGGTCAGCTCAAAACCGTAAGTTTTTCAATTTGATTTAACTGAAAATCAATCTGGGTTTCTTGTATAGAAGATAAAGTCTCTGGCTTTTGTGAAAATTATTCAGTTTCTTGACAGATTCAACAACAGAACATACCTAGTGTGTGGTTTCAAGAGCTGTCTTTAAAGTCTTATTTTATTTCTACTCGATGTTGGAATCTGCAGGTACAGAGTTGCTTTTCATTTGCTGGAGACGAAGATTTCTTGAAAAATGACATCCGTGTGAAGCCAGGTCTTGATGGGCTTGGTGCGCTTGGAGACGCTGGATGGTACGCGATCCGAGCAACTCTCTTAGCCAACAACTTCGAGCTTCCCAATACCGTCACGGCCTTTCCCGGCGCTGTGCTTAATGAAGCAGGAGTTATTCTCTCCTGTGGAGCTTCTCTGACTTGGGAAGACGGACGCACTGCTACTATATACTGCTCCTTCTTGGCAAACCTGACAATGGAGATAACCGCCATTGGAACCAACGGCACACTTCGTGTTCACGACTTCATTATTCCGTTTCAAGAGACCCAGGCATCGTTCACCACTAGCACTGAAGCTTGGTTCAATGAGTTAGTGACTGCGTGGGTTAATCCCCCGAGCGAGCACACGGTTAAGACAGAGCTTCCGCAAGAGGCGTGTATGGTGAGAGAGTTTGCTCGATTGGTTGGTGAAATCAAGAACAAAGGTGCAAAGCCCGATGGGTTTTGGCCGAGCATTAGCCGGAAGACACAGCTAGTGGTTGATGCTGTTAAGGAGTCTGTTGATAAAAACTATGAACAGATTAGTCTCTCTGGTCGTTGAAGGGAAGGGCTAAAATTAGTAGTGTTGTCATGAGTCCTCCCATCTCTCTGTTTTTAAACTTTGATCATCCGTAAAATATTGTTATCCCGTCTACCCGGTCTTCTGCTGTGTCCCTTGTATCCGTACTGTTGTATGTGTGTTGTTGCTATCAACATTTTATGTTTTATGATGCTATTTGTTACTCACTGCCTCACTGGTCACCACTCACCAGTGTGTAAGCACTTGTGAATCTCTCAATTCCACAGTTCCATGTGATTTGAACTTTGACGAATCTTGTACTTGTAACACCATGTGTATCTTAATTTAGATGAATCACATAGATGTATTTCAGTTTAATATGTCTTTTGATCTAATTTAAAAGTTGTGTGAGAATATGTTTGTCGATCAGCTGGCACAACACAGTCGTGAAAATAAGATGAAAGTAGATTATCCAATGACTTACATAATTAACATAACTAGGTGTTTTGCCCGCGATGCGGGCTTAAACAATTTCATAAATTTTTGAAAAGTTCTTGTACACTATATTCATTATACTAAAATAAATCTTAAAATAACTCAATATTCTATTTTTAATTATATAATTAAAAAAATTATTTGATTAATATTTAATTATATAATTTATATTTTTTTAACTTTTTACTAAAAGACTTTTTCAGATAACAATACAATATATATGTAGAAATTATCTTTTTTTTTAATTATATTTTTAGTTTTTGGATAACTTAATATTCTATTTTTAATTATATAATTAATAATTTTATTTGATTAATATTTAGTTATATAATTTATGTTTTCAAATTTTCACTAAAAAACTTTTTCAGATAACAATACAATATATATATATATATATATATATTATCTCTTTTTTAAATTATATTTTCAGATTTTGGATAATTCTTACTATTATTAATTTGAATCAATTATCTAATCAAATAAATTAAAATTTCTTTTTATTTTTAATTTATTTATACATTTTATTCATTAAGGGTATAAACGATATTACCACTCTAACTTTTAACGTGAGAGCTCGATTCCAAATTTTTTTAATTTATTTATACATTTTATTCATTAAGGGTATAAACGATATTAACCACTCTAACTTTTAACGTGAGAGCTCGATTCCGAAAATTTGCTTCGCAAATAATAGTATAGATTATATTTATATAAAGTTGTAAATATAAGTGTGAAATATTTACAACATAATAAATTCCACATATATATATATATATATACACAGTAAAACCTCTATAAATTAATATTCGATAAATTAATCATCTCTATATATTAATAAATTTCGTCGGTCTCAATTTGGACCGATGTAAAATCTGACACAAATCGATAAAATAATAAGATAATAATATTTTTAAAACTCCCATGTAAATATATAGTCTCATTAAAATCATAAATTAATAATATATCTCTATATATATTTTATATAAGTACAAACTAAACATTATATTGTTGCTTTTATATTCACAATGAAAATACTTTTATTTTTCTTAATATTTTAATATATTTTAATAATATTTAGTAAAATTATATCGAAAAACACATAACAATTCTATGAAACATAAAAATATACACCAAATAAGATAATAAAATAATATGAAAGTCAATTTTTCTAAAATTTAAATAATTTATATACGGTAAAATCAAATATTTTCTTATTTTATTAATAAAAATATTTAAAAATAGAAAAAAAATCTAAAAAAAGAAACTTTTATAAATTAATATCTCTATAAATTAATAAAATTCTAAAATCCCAACATTATTAATTTATAGAGGTTCTACTGTATATATTATCCAGTAAAAAATATTTTTGAGCAACAATACGTTTTTGTTTTATTTCATATTTCCACTTCAAACATAAAATTGTTATTTTAAAATAATTGTGATTAAAATATGAATATAAATGTAAAAATAAACATAAATTTAAATCAAATTAGAAACTAGTAACTAATCATAATAATAAATTAATAAATCTCTCTTATTAAAACAAAAACATTCCCTTGAACCTAACCTTTTTGTATGAATTTAAATTAAATACACCCATTTATTATAATGTAATAAAGAAAACAATATTATACTACTATCAATATTTCCAAACAACACAATAATTAATCTTGTGTTTAAACAATATAAAACACTATAATTGACTAAAATATTTAATAATTTATGAAAAAGTAAAAAATAAGTAAACTTTGGAGGTTTAGATACTACAAATTCAATCAATATCAAACAATTGAATTAATAGATAATATTATTTATATTTTTTAAATAAAATTCACATTTATTTAAATTTAAACAAACTTTCAAATTAAATTAAATAATGTGTATTAATAAAATGCAGTAAATTGACATCAAATAAACTTTATAATTAAAAAATTGTATATCATACAATTAATAAAATAAAATATATATATTTTATCAAAAATTCACGACGAAAAGAGTTGAAATAACCAAAAAAATAAATTAAATAGTATTTTATACAGTTTCATATTTAATTATTACAAAATAATATAACTAACCATATATGTTATACGGTTAGAGAAAAATGTTGGAGCTTCATAACTATCATAATATATAATAGCTTAGTCATATTTAACATTTATTTTCGCGTTAGTTTTTGAGGTTCACTTTTAACGTCTAACATATATAATAGTATATAACAATTTATTTATCTTTCATATCTAATTTATATGGTTATACATTGCACATATAGCTGAGATAAAGAGAAAATTTCATATATGTATTATTTATTACTTACTCCATTTTTTAATATAAGTCGTTTTAGAATTGTGCACATAGATTAAGAAAATCATTAATTTTTTTATATTTTCTAAACAAAAACATCTTTAATTATTTATTTAACCACAAATCAACCAATAATAAAATAGAAAGTATATTATCATTGGTCATATAACATTAAATGTTAATAAATTTTGCATACATAATCGAAAACGTCATATAATTTGAAACATAAAAATTTTCTAAAACGACTTATATTAAAAAACGGAGGGAGTAACGGTAAACAGATTCTGCTATCTGATCCTTATTAGTCGGTGAATCTATTTATTCAATTATTTTATTAATTTATTAATGATATAATGTAATTTAATACATCTCCTTCCCAAAAAAATTTATCCTCAGCTGTTTTAAAGTTACGAACACTGCTTTTAAAAATTTTAATTCTAATTGCAAAGGCAAGATGATATACAATCTTAATTTTCTCTTCATTTGAGGTTGGAAGTTATCAAATTTAGAGTTTTCTGGAGAAATGGTTTTTGGGTTCTTATACTTTTTGAAAAGCGAAATTATTGAAGCAATATGTTTTATACATTTAGGCACATATTTTTGCAGTTACACGACCATCATCTTCTCGTGTTGTGTTTCTCTATTTGGTTAGGTTCTATAACTATTGCCAATAGGCTCTTGCAAACATTTTATTTTTCTGCATTTTAGTTTATGAAAGCCAGTTACAGAAAAAAAATATTCCCGCTCATTAATCACCTGCTCCACCACATCATTACTCTTGTTTTATTGGTGCAGCTAAGTTTTGGCACTTAAATCATAGACTCTTTCAGTTAACCATATATAAAAGTACTTGCACTTGAGCTAGCAATGTATGTCTTTAAAAACGACTGCTAAGTCAAATGTCATTGAATATTCAACTTCTGATAATGACCAGCTCACAAACTTCTTTTCTAAGATGGATTGTGTACTGTTCTAGAAGTTCTGTTTTCCCTCAGCAACCCAACATAACTCCAGCTCTTCTCTATAATACTATACATATCCTCAGGGCCGGCTTAAAATCTTCGTAGGCCCCGGGGCAAAAAAAAAATTTTGTCCCGTAAAGCAAAAAAATATGGTTAATTGCAAGAAACTAAGGCAATGATGTTTATCAAAACAAGCAAAACAAATGTGTAACACCTTATTATGCTCACTGAAATAACTAATCTCATATTCTAAAGCCAACAGAAACTAATGGCATAGCCAAAACAAATCATTTGACTAAGAAACGTTATTCATACGATCAAACCCGAATTAATCAGCACTTAAGCTTGTCACAAATCTATTTGAAACACCTTTTGTGTGATTAAATAAAAAATTCAATAAAAAGAAATATAACACTCAGGAATAGGAATCTGAAAGTCCAAAAAAAAAAAGCAAAGCTGAGAAAGATCGGTAAATATAAGTTGAATTGTATCTAAGAAACAAAAACATATTAAGAAAGACAAAACACGTTATCAAATGCATTCACAAACACTTGTGATTCTATAAGGCCTACTCTAATGGGTTTTCCTCCTGACCTTCTTAGCGCCCAATGATCTTTGATGAAAACGTGTTAACAAATAACCAAATTAATTTCTTATGAACGTGTACAAAACAAGGAAACATAACTTTAGAGCCTAAAACTGAGAAATTACAAAAACTTACTAAAAACCGCTATCCATTTTCAGTCGGCCATGTGTAGACTTGAACACATCTAAATGATAATCTTTGAAACCTAAAAATTTAACGCTATAAAAAGAAAAAAAACTTTTATGGGCCCCTTTTATCCATGGGCGGTCGCCCTGCTGGCCCCACCACTTGAGCCGGCTCTGCATATCCTTCTCTCTTTTTTTTGTTGTTAAATTTGATAATATCATTAGAATGAAGTTTCTGGATATACATAATACGTGAGTTTTAAGCTACCAAGGCAAAAAATTCAAAACAAGGCAGGCAGCTAAAGGGTTTGGTGACAGTCATATAAAGAATATGATGTTGAGAAAGCCACAGAGGCATCAGGTCCCTGAAGTTCTGTCTTTCACGTCTGGCTGTGGATCTCCTTGTCAATGAGGCGGAAGACGGCATGAGGAGGTCCGGAGAGTCTGTTATGCTGTTTAAACCGACCAACCACCAGTTTCAACAGTACCAATTTTGAAACATTATGAAATCAGTTGGCGGATCTAGAACTTGTTATTACCCAGGGCAGAAATCAAAAATACTAACATAAGTATAAACTTTAAATAGAGGAGTAAATGAAAATTTTATAAGAATTGCATTGGATTTAAAAATGCTATGTTGGACTACTGCCCCTACTCCATGTACCTTGAATATCCCAACTTTATTCTTCCACAAGATATGAGCCCGTTGCAACGCAACGGGTTTTGTTTGATGTTTTAATTTAATAAAAATCATAAAAGAATAAATTATTTTATTATATTTTATGATTGTTTTTTGCATATGTTTTTTGAGATTTATTTTATAATTAAAATTCGTTTTCACATGTAAGTTCAAGTTAATATTTGTATTTTATAATCATGGTGCATATATGAATTGTTAAAAGTTTTGTACATCGGATTAGAGAAAATACTATACCTAAACGTATAAAGTGAACACAAACTGAAATAAGAAATTGAATGAAAAGTAAAAAGAAATAAAAGTCAAATACACAAATCGAGTTAATGACAACATTATACACTCTTATCTAGTGCGCCTAGGACTAATTCCACTCACGGCATTAGAGGTCTTATCCCTTTTTTTACGTACTAATTTAATAATTTATTAAATAAGTCTTTATAGTTTTATTTTGCTAGAATTTTTTAAAAAAGGAAAACATTTTATTTTATAAATCTCTTTTTATTTACAATATAAAAATAAAAAATAATATTAAATACTTTTTTACAATTTTGTTTAAGATTTTAGAAAATGAAAATTATTGTCATATATAATGATTATCTTCTCTTTAGAATTTCAGAAAAAAATAAATTGGTATCAAATAATTATTTTTAGTTATTAATATATAGTTTTAAAATTCGTATTAATACTAATTTTATATATTTTTTTAATTGAAGAATTTTTAATATCATGTTCATCATCAAATACTCTCTTAAAAATATTATCAAATAAATTTTTACAATTCTCTTTTGGTCAGGACTTAAAAATATGATACAAATTTCTTTTGTTTAGGATTTTTTTTTATAAAAACAAAAACAACTATCAAATATTCTTTTACAGTTTTTAGAATATTAGAAAAGGAAATTAATATTATATAATCTTTTACAATTATATTTTGTCTAGGATTTAGAAAAATAAAATTTCCATTTAATAAAATTATTTTAAAAAAAAATTCCAATTTCGAAATTATTTTTTTCAATATCATTAATATTTTTACAATTTTTCTTGTTAATTAAATAATTTTACTATCATGTTTATCATTTTTTAAGTAAATTACTATTAAATAAAATATTTCAATTATCTCTGGTCATGTTTATCATTTTTTTATCAATCACAATCTAATTTTTTTAGTTGACACATGTCACAATCATATCTGATGAAATATTTGAAGTTAATTTTAGTTTTTTTTTAACACAAAATTATTAAAAATTAAAGTTAGTTAATTATAAGAAAAATAAGATTAATTTTATACTTTTATTTTATTTCGACTTTTAGAAGGGAAACTAATTATTTGATAATTATTTTTTCTTTTATATTTTTATACAGCTATTTTAGTTTTAATAAAAAATTTCTGTTAAATTATTTATATATTTTGTCTTATATAGACAAATACATGTCACAATATTATCAAATCATCTTTTTTTAATTCTAATCAAAAATAAATTGCTATCAAATAATTATTTTTAGTTATTAATATATAATTTTAAAATTCATATTAATACTAATTTTATATTTTTGTTAATTAAAGAATTTTTAGTATCATGTTCATCATCAAATACTTTTTTAAAAATATTATCAAATAAATTTTTACAATTCTCTTTTGGTTAGGACTTAAAAATATGATACAAATTTCTTTTGTTTAGGATTTTTTTATAAAAAACAAAAACAACTATCAAATATTCTTTTACAGTTTTTAGGATATCAGAAAATGAAATTAATATTATATAATCTTTTACAATTATATTTTGTCTAGAATTTAGAAAAATAAAATTTCTATTAAATAATTATTTCTATTTAATATAATTTTTTTAAAAAGTTTCCAATTTCAAAATTCGTTTTTTCAATATCATTTATATTTTTACAATTTTTTTTGTTAATTAAATAATTTTACCATCATGTTTATCATTTTTAAGTAAAAAATACTATTAAATAAAATCTTACAATTCTCTATGGTTATGTTTATCATTTTTTTATCATTCACAATCTAATTTTTTTAGTTAACACATGTCATATCAGATGAAATATTTAAAGTTAATTTTGGTTTATATTTTTTTTTAACACAAAATTATTAAAAAGTAAAGTTGGTTAATTAAAAAAAAAAAATTAATTTTATATTTTTATTTTATTTATACTTTTAAAAGGGAAACTAATTATTTGATAATTATTATTTTTTTTATATTTTTATACAACTATTTTAGTTTTAATAGAAACAATTCTGTTAAATTATTTATATATTTTGTCTTATACAGACAAATACATGTCTCAATATTATCAAATAATCTTTTGCAATTAATTTTTGATTAGAATTTAAAATAAAAAGAAAATTACTATTAAATAATGTTTATAATTGCTTTTTAATATAATTTATTTTTTTAATATTTTAGTATATATATTTTTAATTATGAGATAGATTAACACTTATCACAATCTTAAATATATAATTGCCATGTGTCGTAATTATATTAATTAACAATTTTGAAGAACCAAGCTTTATATAATAAGATGTGCTAAAAATAAGAATTTATGCATTTGGTCTCATGTTAAATGTTCAATAGAGAGCCATGTTCCTTGAATCTTGTAGGAAGATCGTAAAAGGACGAGCACCAGAGGTCATTAGCTCAGCTAGAAAGGACCCTGACCATTGTGTCAGAGGTCTCCAGTTCAAATGATTGCTGGGACGAAATTAATATGACATGCTGTGATTTTGAGTTTATGGAGATTCTTGAAACTCTTGATATTCAAAAGAAAAAGGATGAGCGCGAAGAACAAGCTTGTAAATTACTCATATATTTGACCCCAAAAAAATTACTCATAATTTGTGCTAGGCTATCGAATTTCAACCCGCTGAAACCAAACTAGGTCAGGTGAAATCGATTTTAGTCGATCCTCCAGCTTGGTCACATGAGTCTAATTGAAATCAACATTATTTGTGGTATCACAATTCTGGATAACTGGAATCGATCCTCGTTAATATGGAGCACAGATATCTTACCTATAATGTGTCTCCACGTGGCGGCTTCTCCATCCTCTAGCAATCTCATCACAAGATAAACCTTCTATGCTCTACCCTCGATCTTTACTCATCAACAAATCTCCACCGTCCGTTTTATAATTCCCCAAAACCTTAGCTTCTTCTTCTCCTCTCGTCTTCGAGAAACCACAAATCGCTCTCTCTCTCTCTCTCTCTCTCTTTCTCTGCAATGGCGTCTCTTCAGCAAACTATGCTCTCTCTGCAGTCCAAACTTCCTCCATCATCTTTCCACATCGGGGGATCTCTTCCTATGCGAAAGACAGCCTTACCACTTCGAATCAGAGGCGGAAACGCGGCGGGAGCGAGAATGTCAGCCACGGCGGCGGGAAGCTACGCGATGGCTCTCGCGGACGTCGCGAAGAGGAACGATACTCTCGAATTGACGAGCGCAGACGTCGAGAAGCTCGAGAAGGTCTTCTCCGATCCGCAGGTGCTCAACTTCTTCGCGAATCCAACCGTCGAGCTCGAGAAGAAGCGTCTCGTGATCGACGAGATCGTGAAATCGTCCTCTCTCCAGAGCCACACCTCCAATTTCCTCAACATCCTGGTCGACGCGAATCGTATCAACATAGTGACCGACATCGTGAAGGAGTTCGAGATTGTGTACAACAAGATAACGGACACGCAGTTGGCCGAGGTTAGATCGGTGGTGAAGCTGGAGCCGCCGCAGCTTGCTCAGATCGCCAAACAGGTTCAGAAGCTGACCGGGGCGAAGAACGTGAGGGTGAAGACGGTTCTTGATCCGAGCCTTGTCGCTGGGTTTACGATTAGGTACGGTGATTCTGGGTCGAAGCTTATTGATATGAGTGTGAAGAAGCAGCTTGAGGATATCGCTGCTCAGCTAGAACTCGGCGAGATTCAGTTAGCTGCATGAGAAAATTGTATTATTGACAACAGCTTCTTTTTACTTGTGCAAGTTAATTCTTTCTCTCTTCTTTTCTCCATCAATCATCTCCATATAATATACTTATATAAATAATTCTCGAGTTATTTTCAATTATTTCTGAAATGTAGTGAAACTGTGTGTTCGACTCATGAATCATGATTACAATGTTCCAGCTTAGACTGACGAACAAACATCATTATTACTATCAGATGCAATCGTACCAAAAACCATATAAGATCACGAAATTAGAGCATCTCAGAATTCCAATGCAAAAAAAATTGCAAAATAAAGCGAAAAATACAATCATAAACAAACAAAAAAAATATTATTATATTGCAAAATAGATTGAAAAATACAGTCATGAACAAAATAAAAATTACTCTATATATGCAGTAATGTTTTCTTTTTTGTTCATGACTGCATTTTCTACTCTATTTTGTAGTTTTTTTACGGTGGAATTGAAGATGCTCTCGAATATAAAAAAATTCTAAAAGTTAGTTTTCTCGTAGATTATTGATAAAAAAAAAAAGTTTTCTTGTAGATAAATTATAAGCAAAATGACTTTAAAGTCCTCCACCATTTACATTACAATTTTCCACTAAATTTGGTTTGCACGGCCATAACTTGCATATAGATTTACTGAGATATCAAATTTTTTTGTAAAGATATGTGTTATTTTTTGTTTTCTTGAGAAGGTTATATGTCTAAAAATGCCAGCAAAGCAAGTTGACAATTCAGTCTGAAAATTGCTATTGGATGACTCACTATGGTGAAAAACAGGCCGTCTCAAACTTTATAAAGATGCTGTTCAAAAAAAAAACAAGACACCTTTTTATAACCTAAAATAATTTATATGTTTTTCTGACAAAATATTGTTATAAAATAAAATAAAAATACCATCTAGTTTCATCTAAATAAAGCCATTCTTCTAGCTCTTTTTGATGCAAAATCATTAACCAAATCATCAAACTTGATCTTCTCCAAAATATCATTTTCAATTGTGATCATCGCTAGCCCATTTAATCTTTCTTGTATCATTGTTGTCCGCAGATGTGACTTCAACAATTTTAGTTTCGAAAAACTTCTCTCTGCAGATGCAACCGTTACAGGATTAGTTAGTAAAATTCTATAAGCAATAATAGCACTTGGAAAACAATTAGCACGCATCAAATAATTCAAAATGTCAATAGGATAAATTATCTCTTTTGGTATAACTTCTCTAAGTAATTTTAATTCCATAAACAATTCATTTCCACTAACATCAAAATTCTCACCCTTTTTAAAAGCATTTGCAAAACTACTACAATAATTATTTAAAGCCATATCATATAAAGAAAACCATTTTTTCAGGGTTAAATAAAAAACCAAAAAACTTTTCATACTCTTGATATTGTTCAAACCTTTTAGTAAGTAAAGTAATTGCTTGATCAACTATGCATAAAAAATACTCAATCCTAAATAATTCCTCACTAGATTATGGAGCAGCTGAAGGTAAACTATTTGAGATCTCATCAAATTTTCCTTTTTCTTTGAATAACACGTTTTTGAGGAAATATTGGATCAACACCTATATCTATAGCAATTTTTCTAGCAGTTTCCAAAGCATTTGAAAAACCAGTATCTCTATACTTTTGAAAACTCCACTATTCCCCTAACTTTTTCAATGGCAACATCAATAAGCATATTTTTAGACGGTAAACTTTTACTAACCAAATTAACACCATATAACATTTCATACCAAATAACAATGCTCACCAAAAAACACAAATTCACCAAGTTCATTTGTCGCTAAGGATTTAGCTTCACTTCTAATCATAGAATCATTATCACTTTCAGCTACTTGAAGTAAAGCCTCACGGATTTCTAAAATTTGGAATCTAATTGCTTGAACACTATTTACACGACTCTCCCAACGAGTAGATGACAATGGCTTTAAGTGTAACATCTTTTATATTATCTTTTAAAATATCCCACCTCTTACTAGATTTAACAAATATTGTGTAGATTCTTTGTTTCACTCCAAAAAAATCTTTAGCTTTTCCACAAGTATTAGCCATATCACATCATTAAATTAAGACTATGAGAACTAGAAGGAGTATAAAACGCTCTTGGATTTACATCTAAAGATCGTTTTTGTACTCTTTGATGTTTCCTTTCATGTTTGCACCATTATCATAACTTTGGCCTCGTACATTATGTATGTCAAGACCCAAAGACGATAATTCATTTTGTAAGACTTCAAAAAGACTTTGACCACTTGTATCATTCACATGTAAAAATCCTAGAAAAGATTCTTCAATTTTAATAGGATGAGAAGAATAATCTACATACCTCAATATCATAGATATTTGTTCTTGGTGGCCACTGTCAGGAGTACAATCAAGTATCACAGAACAATATTTTGCTTGTTTTATTCTACTTCAAATTTCAGATTTAATTGCATAATCAATCAAAATTATCAATTCATTTTGAATATTATGACCAAAATAATGAAAATGAATATCATCATTTATAATTCTATCCACATGCTCTTTGATAACCGGATCAAATTCAACTAACATTTAAATTAGTTCTAGAAAATTTCCATTGTTATTTTTATACAGTTTAGCATTAGTACCACGAAACGAAATGCAAGATTATGCTTTGCAAGAAATTTTACAACAGAAATAATCTTAAACAAAACTTTTTTCCAATGATCTTTTTCTTTTAAAATTAGTGTTTGAGCCACTTTATCAATAGTTTGATTTTTCTGAAATCTTAAATATACCAAATTGTCATATTCTTAATATGTGAAACACTTGTTTCATGCTCTTTAAGCCAAGAACTAAGATGTGCCCAATCTTTAAAACCTTCATTTGATAACTGACATTTACCGGCAGCTTTTTTAAAATATCTTACAGCAAAAACAAAATAATTTATCAATCTCCTTACAATAGACTAACCAATCTCTTTTGCATTTTTCTCCATTCAATAAAATTCTATTGTACCACTTTGCAGAAAAGCATATATTGAATTTATCTTTTGGACCCTTTTTAATTGACATATCTCTTTTAGGACCTTTTTCTACTAAAACATTAATCATCTTAGAATCAAGAACATTCCAATTTCTTGGATCAAAAATATCAAACGTATACAGATGCTCATCATTTACTTTTTCTAAATCATCATCATTTGAATTCAAACAATCAGCATTTTTAAGATCATTCTCACAAGCATCATCACAATCATTATCATCTCTAGGCATTCAAACATCAACACTATCATCATTTTTATTCGTATCTTCTATATTTTCATATTCATTGAGTGGAAGAAACATTTTTTGGTTTTTTAATTATAAACTTATGAAAAACACCACTATGAACTTTTCAGTTTCTTTTTTCTTTTGACATTTTTTTGTATCCACGATCATGAGCCATAATCTATAAAATAATAATAGAACAATAGAATCTAGGTAGTGGTTAGACAAAAAGATGTGGACTCTTGATTTGATCAAACAAGAACTTGGAGACTCTTCTTTTCCTCACGACAGAAGCTTGAACTTGTCTTTCTTATTTGTGGTTACTTTTTTTTTTGGAAAAGTTGGTGAAAAAATTATATATTTATCTCCCTTTTTATAATCACTAATTAATAATATTTTCCTAAGCATAATCAAATTAAAATATTAACTTTCTAAACTTACACTGAACATTAAAACAAACACCAACAGCTATATTTTTACTTTCCAAAATTTATAATTGATATAAATTCTAATTACTTCCTAACTTATTGCATTTTTTGTTGGTTATGTTAACAAAATCAAATTTGTGATTTATATTTATATTATTGGTTAATAAATACAAAAATTAAATTTACATATAGCTATCTGATTTTTTATAAATATATGATTTTATATTTATAACTATTACTAAAATAAAATAAATTATGGACCCTCTAAAATTTTGGACCATGTTCAACCGCTACACTTGCATGTGCAAAAAGACAGCCATCAACACAAGATAGTAAGAACCTTTCCAAACCCAAGCCCCAAAAAGAAGTATAAGACCTTGCAGTTAGGCGCATTAGTGGAGCTCTGGAGGATAGTGAAGAGTCGATTAGGAAGTGATAGTGAAGGAGATGAATTAGGTCGACCAAAGCCATGATTGCATCGTCTTGGTGGAGAGTTTTGGATTTTCTATCCAATCACTGTATTTTCATCATCCCATGCCTTCTCCTCTATATACCCATTACTTAGACCCTCTCTAAAAAGATCCAGATCCTCACAAAAACTCTCTTCTCCACTCTCTTCAAATCCAAACCCTTTTTCTCATTTGCAATTCCAGTCTATCGTCTTCTCTTCATCTCACAAAATAAAATGTTTATAATTTTTGGTAAAATCTTATTTTAAAAATATTTCAACGAAGAAGATGAAGCTGGAAATGAAGTGTTTGTCCTTATAAAAATCTCTATTGTATTTTGCTTTGTAAATCTTGCTACTATCTAGTTGTCACACTTGGTTGGTTTATGTTTTACAGGAGGAAGATGATGATTAAAAGATGGATCAGCAGCAGTTTGTGTAATGTAGTTATGTTCTCTTATTATGGGTTAGCTACTAGTTTTAGGGAGAAGAAGATATTACTATATATGTTTCTCCGCTTATGTTAACTCGGATTATTCATATCTCTACTTTAGTTTCTCTCATGATAACTTTGGATTTACTTTGAGCTTTGTTTCTACTTTTATGAGATGGCATCATCTGTTTGCTCGCAAGCGTAGTATATAATTTTAAAGAAGATATCTACAATAACGTTTACCAATAAATATAGTCAAACCAAAACTGTATTTTTAACATTCTGAGTTCTTTAAATATAGTTTTAAACAAATATTAACGAACAAGAGAAAGCAGTGCTAGGATTTTGAGCTCTGTTTCTTGAACTCGCAGCATTCAACAGTTCCTTTGCAGTAGAAGGGCTTTGCCGTATCTTCCATTTCCGTCGTCTTCAAGCTGATTCCCTGCAGAGATTACAAAACATATTTTAAGTATATGAAACAATCAATGGGAAATCATATATCAGAAGTAGAGTACTTGTAGTTTCTTCAGATTGTCTTGAAGTTTGCTATGAGCCATTTTGTCATCACCCATTTCCTGCACAACAACACCAGAAGGTGAAAATAAAAATAAAAATAAAAATATATTTTTTTTAAAAAGCTATATAAACATAACATATTTAATTAAACTTTTAAATTGAAATAATATAAATGCTAATCTTTTTTTTTTTGACAAAGGGCTTTATAAATGCTAATCTTTCAATATTTTTTTTTTAATTTGCATTATAAAACTTTTCAAAAAAACTTTTCTAAAATTTTTTAAATTTATTTTTCTGATGAAATTCATATTTATTCATCTATGGGTAAAACATAACATTTACAGAGAGAGCAAGAGTACTTCTAAACTAATTTGCTATGCGAAAGGATAAATATACTAAGCAATTGAAAACTATATCGAATGTTGAAACCATCTCTGTAACATGCCTGCAAACGTATGCCTAGGCTGATACTTCTGAGACATAATATGATTCCTTATGGTCTTATCTATCGGTGTCCTCATAGTATATGTTCTCATCCAACTCGTGTGATGTCTCCTTTCATTCCCCTCTCTCCAGATGTGGTAGATCGTTGCTTGGAAAAGAAGATTGGTAAGAATGGAGTCGAGGTTGGTAAAGCGATAGGTTTGAAGATGATCGAAAGTCAAGTTTCAATCCGAATCAATACCAGAACCTAGAAGCCCACCAGCCAGACCATCCCACACAGTATAATAATAAGGGCAAGCGAAGAACAAATGATCCCTTGTCTCATCCCTTTCTTCACACGAAGTACATTCATGTATCATCCCCCAAGATCTCATCATGTCACCAGTTGCCAACCTGTTTTTAACAGCTAACCAAGAAATGAATGAACACCTCAGGATTCCCTGAGAAAACAAGACCACATTGCTCCAATCCTCCTTAGCTTTCCTAGGCCTGAGTTGTTGCCATGTCTTTGAATCTGAGAATGAGTCTTGAAAATCATACTCTACATCACTGACTTGAAGAGGGGCAGGAACCGGCTGCCCAAATAGTGTCCTATAGAGGTCTTGATAGTGGCGACTTCTCTGTCCTCGTATAGACCATCCATTTTGATTGACAGTATTACATTTTTTAAAATTTAATAGTATTATTTTTTAAATATAAATTTTATATTAATTATAATATTATGATTGTTAATATTTTGTAGTTATAAAAATATTCATATTGTTAATTTATTATTTAACCGGTGTTGCACAATTTTTGATCCGCAAACGTCTAACCTCACCCGTAACAGCTGAGGTTACACCACAACAATATATTCTATCAGGAATGAAGAAATTTGATGACTCAATCAAAGAGTTGTTGGATGAGACTCTTAAGGATTTTAGCGCACCTAATTTGATTTAAGCCTGAATCTGGAATTACCCAGCTATGGAGAAACATTAAAACAAAATCTCCAACTTTTCTGTAGGTGAAGATGTAGAGAAAGTCAAACATTCTTTTGGAATCTCAGTGTTTACTATTCCTCAATGCCTCGGCTATTCACGGAAGAATAATCATCTGCTTCCGGAAGAAAGAAAGAATTTTTTTGGAATTCTACAAGAGCCATTCGTTCTTTTTTCTCTGACAAATGGTCAGAACTTCATCTGGGTTTGAATCCTACTGAGAGGTCCACTAGGAATAAGAAAGAACAAGATGTTTCTTTTGTCCCTGCTGCGAAGATCGTCGATGGTGGATAAAGGAGACGAAGGCAAAATACCAAGGCCTATTCACCATCAGACACATCTGCCGAGTATGATATTGTATCTCTTTGATTTAAGTTTTGCAATTGGATATCCTTGATTTGAGATTTGTATTTTTTTTTTCTTGTATGGTCTTTAGCAATCATTGGAATTAATCATAATTTGGTAGAAGCAGTTTAGGTGTTTCACTGTTTGACTTAACTCGATTTCTGTAAATGGTTTTATATCAATAGCTTAGCTAAGCGCTCCCGAGTTTCAAGCTGTTGAGAATTCGAAGAGTAGATCTTGTTTTGGAGGAATGACGCTCGTTGAGTAAACGCTCTGTTTGATTCGAGAATACCAGATTTGTGGTCACTGTAATGAATAAACAAATGATAACAGAGGGAAATTGGGTAGTCCTGCTTGTCCAAAGCATGTGAGAGTGACAGGTCTGGCTCAGCAACATGTGGTCTCCTTCCATTGAAATCCAAATTGGGTAGGCCTGCTTCTCCCTTCTCTCCCTAACCTTCCACACTAAGTTAGGACAAGTCAGGTGAAGTCTTGTGAAATTTAGTGAAGTCTTGTGAAGTCTTCCTTTCACCTTTCTCTTTATTTCAACAAATTAATGATTCATCATGTTGAATACATAAGATACGAAATCATAACTCTCGGGTTCTATGGACCGGAGATATTTGTATATGGAACCAGTGGCAGCGACCCTAGCCAGAAACCCTTCTAACATGTACCCTCCTAGACACTGGATAGGCTTACCAGATATTGAAACCATGCTTCTTAGCACTCCCATACACCACCGTGCCGTTAGAAGGTTGTTCTCAGAAATAACTTTAGCACAAGCAGTCAATACCCATTTCAACTCTCCCCTTGATATTGCATCCACTATCAACATAAAATCATCTGTATCTCATGGCCACATGGAGTGTTCATGATAGACAGTATCATTGATACTCTCAGCAATCTCTGGCAATGGATGCAACATTATTGCTTCAACTTCTCTCAGATTTTGTTCAAGTCTCTTACATTTTCCATCACAAACGAGCAACTCATAGGAGAGTTGTTGGTCTTATTACGGACCGTTCATGCAAAACCAGCAGATAAGTCGCTATCTTTTACAGTCTTGGGGCTGCAGCTCGTGCTCCAAACCTTAGCAACAAGGTAGGATTCAAGAGAAATTGACCGAAATATATTTTTTGAAAGGCAACTTTGAACATCAACCAAGCAGGAGACTTTGACTACAACACATGTATAAGACCTAAGAGCATCATTAACCCAAAACCTCACTTTGGGTCTCTTAATCATTTTTAAGTATTAAATTTATTTAAAAGACCTAATTAAGAGACACCAATATTTTTATGCTCCAATGGGAGTCTTTTATTTAATAGTTCTTAAAAAAAAATTTAACAAGTACAAAGAAAAACATAAGAAGAAAAAGGAAAAACAAACATATGAAAACATCAACATAGACAATCCAAGTTATTGTCAAACATTCATTCATATTCATAGACATAGAGTGTTGGAAGGGGGAAGAAATAAACTGACTTGAAGGGTGGATTTGCAGTGAGAGCACCTGAAGCAAGACTTGTGAAAGGGGACACCATCGGTCCTGAGATTTTGCAACGAGTTGTACTTTGGCTTGGAAACACGATTATGACATTTTGGCTCTGGCAAAGACAACACCAGCAAATAAATCTGCAAAATCAAAATAAACATACACCAATTGAATCTTTCCCACTTTAACTCACCAAAGAAAAAGAGAGCATATAAGTGGAGCAGAACGTTTTACTTACCAAAATGTATGCTGAACAAATTTGGGAGACTGAGAGGGACATCAAAGAGTACAAGACCAGATAATGATATCGGAACCTTGATGAATGAAACCACTAGACTGGCCACATAATAGAAATAACATCATACCGTAATCAGCCACTTACAAATGAAAGATTATAAGGGAATGTTTCTATCTGTAGTCGGAAAAGAGAGATACATGTATGTTGTGGGTCCGGTTTGATGCAAGAACCACATCGAAGTGAAGCTGATGGCCAAACCAAGGAAGCCGCTTGCTGTTGGGGCTTCCCAAAACATTGCATCTTGCGTCACATCCCTGCCAAAGTGTAAAACACAAAATGTAATTACATCAAAGGCAATATCTATCATCAAACACTTGAAGCAAGACTTGTAAAAAGCCAAAGTGTAAAACACCTTTTAGTTTCTGACAGACACAAAATGAAACTCTAACTGGTAACTGTTAGAAGCAAAAGCACTAAACTTGCAATCTCAAACGAAATATAAACCCCCAAAGCTATAACTTTATCAGTCCTGCGATTGCCTTTGATGTAATTCAATAAAAAAGAAGAGCCTTTGCAGCAAATTAAATCCAACAAGAAACAGAGAAGGCAAAGAAAAAAAAACCCTGAGCTTTGTTGAAGAAGACTTGGTTCTTCTTATGCATAAGAATCTCAGCTTCTCCTTCCTTAATAACCCGACCGCACGGCTCTAAGTTTGTTCTCTTTAGCAGAGCACAGCGGATCCGAAGAGGAGATCATTAACGGCTCCGGCCTTGGCGATTTTGATGCGATTCTCAGAGCCACCAAGGGAGACCGACTTGGTCACCGTCGTTGCCGTCGAGGAGAGGATTTGAGAGAGAGAAGCCGAGCCACACATGTTTCGACAGCTGTCCATAAGAGACGTCCCTTGCTGAGCCAGAATAAGAGACGTGTCTTCAGGGTTTTCTATTTTTCTATTTTTTTTAAATCATAATTAGCCTAAGAGACATGCATAAGATACTGTGTTAATGGTGCTCTAAGAGTTCCAATCCTAAACTATAGTTATATTTTCCAATCATGCAATTGTCCGAGAAACTCATCAGAGTTTACTGAAGAAGAACTAGAGGAGCATCAAAATCAACCTGAGAAGAGAAGAGGTTAAATTCTTTTAGGACAAAAGTAACCTCTAAAGAAGCGATATTTCGGTTGAGAGAACAGCACACAATACAAGGACGCCGTTGGGCGTAAAGCGAATAAGACCCATCTCTCTGGTCAAATGTTAATTGTGTAAGAAGAAACCTAGGAGATCGATGGATACTCAGGATATGGCACAAAGTCGCCGCCATTTCAAGTCTTTGATTTGATGCTCTAACGAAGGTACTGACTTCGTCTTGTTTATCCTTGACATATCTCTTTCTTCCACAGTTTGGTGGCTTGTTGACTGCTGGGATTGTGGCCTTTTCCGGCTGGCCCGTAAGTTGTTTTCTCTCTCGATTTGTGTGCTTTTTTTTTTCTTCTTAAATTTTGCAATTTATAACTCTTCAACGGATGTGATTTTATCCGTTTTGACATGTTTCCAAAACACTGAAGTAGATCTGATTAACATAGGTATCTCTCTCTGTATCTAAGCTAATGACTATATTTGCAGTATCCCCGATATTTATTAAATAGTTTGCTCCTTGTGTTCTTGATTTTTTGTTTCTTTCATTTGAGGGTACTTATATTTTAGATTGCTTACTAATTGACTCCAGTTTCAAACTTTTGGGTTGTTGGTCTTTTACTGGTTATGAATGTGTGAAAAGCTTCATGTTCGTCAATGTTGTAGGTGTTACATGGTAGCATTGCGCGAGGACAAGAAGTTTTCTACCTTGGCACCATTCCGAGGCTTTGCGTTCATTGCTGCATGGGCAACTCTACTTTTTTAAAGAATTTCAAATCATCTTTACTGTCAATTTGTGGTCATTCTTCTGCCTTATCCTACTTATGGAGAAGCTTTGTCCTTCTTATGAACTCAATGTTTTCTCCTCAAAGATTGCTTAATATATAAATGTAATCACCAGATTATGTTAGCTACGTGCTTTGCTTGTTGAATTTGTTGCTGGAAATATTATATATATAAAAATGGCCAGATTAATGTAATCATAATGCACTGCATTTTATTTAGTATTCAATATTAGTACATAAGTTTATTCATTAGTTGCAGAAGATGGCTTCATTTCGTCTTTGCTCTTTACTTAGAATCAGGGACAGACTCAAATTGGCAAGTGTCATGACCTATCAAATAATGAGAAAATCAGACAGTAATTGTTCATTATGTCGATTTATTAAATGAGCTTCCATAACTAAAAAACAACAGGGTTTAGATAAAGTTGCTTACTAGGGTCGGTGTGGGTGATCACTGCAGCCCTATTGAAATCACAAGAACCGCCTTGGTCCTTATTATGCTGGTAGTAAGTATTGAAGACAACAGAGGCATGGTCCCTGAGAGTGTTAGGCGAGTAGCAATTTTGGCCAAGCTGAATCCTGCTACAGTATGCTTGACTCTGTTGACAAGCCCAACCTAGAGCTGCTTGTACCACTTGGTCTTGTATCTTGGGATTGGCTACACACCATGTTCCGCTTGGCTGTCCTGTTTGTGAAAAAAAGATACATATGTCAATGTGTGAAATATCACATGTATGCAAATTTGTTTTACATGATTTTTGTGGAAATATTGTTTAAATTGAAAAGCAACAGAGCAATTCTTATTCTTATCAATATTTTCATCTTCACAAAATGCAAGTAGGAACGTTTGAGAGCTTAAGAATGGTTCTAAGTTGAGTATTTTATGGTGTTAAGGACCAAGTAAAATAATTCACTATTGATGTGAAATTGTTTTCAACTGCCAAATCGATTAGGTGATTAATTACTATTCTGAAAATATCTAATTGTTTTCCTAAATTGAAGACATCTTTCTAATATTATTTGAAAATCAGTTTCCTACAGTTATGTGTTCACGTTAGTTACTAAGATGGTTAATTACATAAGTATTCTTAATGAATTAAAATATTTCATCTAATTATCATTACTAAAATTGATTTTACCTTTTTATTTTAACAATTTATGTTAATTAGAAGTTTCTTTTTCAATAAAATAAATAATAAAAAATTAAACATCTATACATTTTTTAAAGGAATTTTAATGAAGAAAATATTTATCTATAATGTGCTTTTAAAAAAAAATTAACAAAAATAATCTTGATATTAAGAAAATAATAATTCCTTTAAAATATAATCTTAAGCAACAAAGTATATTTTCAAAGTAATAAAAATATTTTCCTTAAATCTACCTATTTTCTTAAATAAAAATATTTTCCTTAAATCCATATATTTTCTCAAAAACAAATCACAAAAATGGTTTTTATTTTTAAAATGTTAAATAATATTCTTATTAAAACTGATTTTACCACAAGCTTAAATAATCACAAAAATATTTTTAAATAGCATCACTGCATCACTTTAGATACTTTTAATGAACTAAAATATTATATTTTACATTATTAAAAAGGTATTTTTAACTTAATATTTAGATTGATTGATTTTTTTTTTGTTTTTTTAGGGGGTCATATTTGAAAACCTCCTAGATACATTACCTGAAATTGTGGGTATGGCGATCAGAGCAAACACCATCAATGAAGATAGTAAAAGAGAAAAGGAATTCTTGATTGCCATTTGTTATATTCTAGAAAGTGAAATATTCTTTCTTGAAATATCTTTAGATCCCCCTAAAGAACCAAAACATAAAAAAAAAATCAGTTTTATATTTATCAAATCAGAAGAAGAATTTTTTTTCATAAATTTTTCCACAAAAATTAAAATATTTCTAACATATTTACCTTTTTCTTCTGAATTTTAATATATGGGAGAGCGAGCTGTTTTGGTCTTGTGTGTGTTTATCTATATATAAGTTCCTATTCATCTTCTGTATCAAAAGAGAAGTACAAAGAAATCTACTGAACATAAATCATGTTGGATCATCTCCTTAATGATTAATAATAAATCAATTAAAATATAACAAAATGTATTGAGAAAAAATCTAACAAGATATTACCAAATATCTTGTTAAATTAAAGTTTTAAGATATTTTTTTTATAAAATAAATTATTAATTAATTTCATGAGTAAATATTAATATAAATTAATGTTAATTAAAAATACAATTATATGCTTGATTTTCTAAATTTTATAATTATAATGAATACTATTAAAACCGAAGAACTTTTTATCTACTTACAAATAATCTAGGTTGAATCATTACATTTACTTAACTTCCTATTATTTCTCTTACAACTAATTTAGTTATTATTAAATATACACCATATTTAACCAAATATTTTAATATTTTCAAAATAAGATATCTAAAAAGATATTCTGAAGTATCTTTTTTAAGATTTTGTTTTAATAATATCTTTAATTACTTTATTTATTTAAAATTTAAATATACATTTCCTTTTAATGTTTACTTTACATAATAAAATTCATAATTCATATTAACTATAATTATAAAATGAATATTAATTCATTTTTAATTTATAGAATAAGAAATAACATTTGTATAATATTTATATATACATAATATATATTTATAATTAAATTAATACAAACATTTATAAATATAAAGTAATTTAATCAATTTATTAACTATTTTCTAAATTATAAACTAAATAACAACATATATTCATGAATTTGATAACATATTTAAAAAAAAAATTAATGTAAGGTATATAAACTAATAAATAATTTCATATTTTAATATTCATATTTAAATCTTCTCTATTAAAAAGAGAAGTGCAAAGAAGTCTACTAAACAAAAGTCATATAGGACCATTCCATTAATGATTAATAATAAATCAATTTAAATAAAACAAAATCTATTGAGAAAAAATCTAACAAGATCTTACCAAAAAGTTAATTATGTTTTTTTAAAATAAAGAATTAATTAATTTTGTGATTAATTATTAATATAAATTAATGTTAATTAAAAATACAATTATATGCTAGATTTTCTTCTTTTTTTGGTCAAATATATGCTAGATTTTCTAAATTTTATAATTATAATGAATACTATTAAAACAGAAAAACTTTTAATTTACCTACAAATAATCTAGGTTGAACCATTACATTTATTTAACTTCCTATTATTTCTCTTACAACTAATTTAGTTATCATTAAATGTATACCATATTTAACCAAATATTTTAATATTTTCAAAATAAGATATCTAAAAAGACATTCTTAAGTATCTTTTCTAAGGTTTTGTTTTAATAATATATTTTCATACCTTTTTATTTAAAATTTAAATATACATTTATTTTTAATGTTTACTTTACATAATAAAATTCATAACTAATATTAACTATAATTATAAAACGAATATTAATTCATTTTTTATTTATAGAATAAGAAATAACATTCCTATAATATTTAAATATACATAATATATATTTATATTAAATTACTACAAAAGATGATAAATATAAAGTAATTTAATCAATTTGTTAACTTTTATATAAATTATAAAATTAAAGAATAACATATATTGATGAATTTTATAACATATTTTAAAACAAAATATTAAAGTAAGATATAAACTAATAAATAATTGGGAAATTTTATGTTTAACACATTCATGATACCACTTTTCATCTTTACCACCGACATTTTCAAAAATATCTTCTTCATTAAATGACAAAAGACATTTATACATTTGTTCTCTATAGGTATAATAAATCATTATTTAAATAAATTTAAAATTAAAAAAAATATTTTTTTTTATGTTTTCGAATTATACGGCTAGGGCTTTTCCATTAGGGAAAAATGATATATACAATTATATATATAAGTCTTGGTTTAGGAAATGGTTTGGTTCAATCCAAATTAACTAAATTGAAAAATCAACCAACTGGTTAAGTAAACCGGGTCGTTACGCGGTATGCACCAGAAACTGGCCTGCACCAGCCTCTTCAATTGTTCCATATCACTGTTTCATCTGTATGAAGACATTTGTCCAATATTGGGGGAATAACTTTCTTTTTCTTAGGAAAAAATTGGTTCTGTATTTTTTTAACAACTGTTTATACCTAAAAGACTCATGCTATCCTGAGGTGTAGTAGGTTTAAGCGTTTGATCACTATTCAGCGATCATGTAACGAATTGAATGCAGACGTTCTCATTAGGTGAGATATACACACACATCAGAACCAACCAGAAACAAAAGGATGCAAAGAAATATTGAAGTTCTATCTAAATGATGTAATCATAAACAAAAACAAAAAGCTCCCATTACTTACAGCAGTTAATTTGTGAGGACAAAGACGAAGAAGGGAAGCTGAGATAATGCAACCAACGCTGAAACACTGCTCAAGAAAACAACGCGTGTTTCTAACTATTTTCTGTATCTCGTATGTCGGCTAAAGCATTTGGAGCCAATGGCTTGGCCATCTCTATTATTCCCTCTAACATCTGCACTACTTTCCCCATAGACGGCCTCTGAGACGGATGCTTTTGTATGCACCAGAAACTGGCCTGAACCATCCTCGTCACTTGTTCCATATCGACTGTTTCATCTCTCTGAAGACATTTGTCTAAGATTACTTTACTGTTACCCTTGTCGAATTCTTCGTATGCCCAGTCAGAGAATTTCCTGTGGTTTGTTTCGTCTGAGATTTCAAAATTTCGTCTTCCGCTCACAACCTCTAACAGAACCATTCCATAGCTGTAGACATCAGAGTTTGAAGTTATTGGAAGATTTGCAACCCATTCTGGTGCTAGATATCCCCTGGTTCCTCGGACACAGCTCATGTTCCAGTATCTCTTGTCGCTTGGTATGAGTTTAGCAAGTCCAAAATCCGACACTTTGGCATTAAAGTTTTCGTCCAAGAGAATGTTCTCAGGTTTAATATCGCAGTGTACGATGCAATTAGAACACTCCTCATGGAGGTAAAGAATCGCCTTAGCGGTTCCAAGGGCGATAGAAAACCGATACTGCCAATTCAACAATCTCCCAGACTCCGCCGCGAAAAGGAAGTTGTCGAGCGACCCTTTTTTCATAAACTCATAGACAAGAAGCCTGTGGCGTCCTTGTGAGCAGAAACCTATCAATCTCACCAGATTCAAGTGATGTGTGCTACCTATGGTGGCCACCTCTGCCCTAAACTGCTTCTCTCCTTGCTCTATCCCCTCCAATCGTTTCACGGCAACCACGGTCCTGTTAACGAGCATGCCTTTGTACACAGCGCCAAAACCTCCAGCACCGAGCTTCTCCTTGAAACTTTTGGTGCAACGCTGAAGCTCTTTGTAGGAGAACCTCATGGGCGCACTGGACGCGTACTCAAGTAAAGTGTGGTGAGACGACAAAGCTCCAAACTTAAGACTATTTCTGCAGCAGCAGCACCACAAAGCTCCCAATAACGCAACCAGACAAAGAACCGTGGCTATAACAACCAGAGCTATGATCAACGCACGGATTAGCGACCGTTCGTCAGTTTTCTTCACCGTTGAGTACGGTAAAACTGGTTTACAAACCTTTAAAGAAGAGGTACTAGGAACCGAAGGGCTTTTATAACCAGAAACCAAACCGGATAGCTTTTGAAAACAGACACCAGATCCATCAGCCATTAGAACAGAAGCAAAACATAAACTATCAACGAGACAATTAGCACGGCACGCCTCTGTCCCCAGAGTGAAACGTTGAGTAGACAATTCAGGTGGGTACGTCAAGAACCTAGTGTTGTTCAAATCAAGCATGCCTTGGTTACCACGACAATCCTCAAGCTCAACTTTTCTCTTACACCCTTTTCTCATGTCGTTCACGTCAATAGGAACAAAATTCTCCGAGGGACACTCGCATGTCGGAACAAAACCATCGTATCTACAAATCCCAAAGTTCCCACAGAAACCGAACACCTGACACTGGTCAGCGACAGCAACCCAAGTCTGTGTCTGAATCTCACCACCTTTAGAGACACTAAAGATTCTCAAATTTCCATCTTCTTCCAGCTTCAAAAACCTAAACACACCCTCTTCTTCTCCGTAGTCATTGCTTCGAACAGAAACCACGACGCCGCCGCTAGAGTCGAAAATAGACGCCACTCCGTTACGTTCCAATACAAAACTAGGCGACGAGAGATTTGAACTTGATTTATTAATAAGCTCCTGGCTCCAGTAAACTATGCTATCGTTCCACTTAAGGTTCAGACTCCCTTCTTCCGTAAGATGAAACGAGTAAGAGCCCGATCGGAGAGACTTACCGACGGTGAGAGGCTGTGTTGGGACGATGACGTTGCTCGGCTGAGCAAAGGAAGACCAAACCGTCGTGTTTCTACGACTCCGAAGGACGAGGTTTCCAGAATCTTCGAGAGAGGCGGAAGTGACTCCTTTGTTCTCGCTGCCGGAGTCCCAAACAGTAGCGCCGGAGGAGTTAACGAGGCGGAGGGAGCCAGAACGGAGGAGACGGAGAGATCCGCCGGAATCTACGGTTCCGGGTGACCAGATAGGAACAGTGTTGGAAAACACGACGGCGGAGAGGAAGGAGCCGGGAGTTGCGGCGGGGATGAAGGAAACAGAGAAGGCGGAGTTAGGAGAATACCATGAGTGATTGCGATCTGAAGAAGCGTGAAGATTAGATCCGAGTGGTATTGAGAGAGAGGAAGAGAAATCGAGAGAAAGAAGAAGAAGAAATGTCAATGCTACGGCCATCGTTGTGCAATAGTTTCCTATGTGGGCACTCTCACTTTATAGCAACCAACTATGGAAAAGTAAAGGAGGACGCGCGCGTAAGTAAACAGATGTTTAGCCTTTTATAGTATTTGGTTGAATTTTGGACATTTTTTTGTAAAATTTTCTTCTTTTTTTTTTTTGAACGTCAATAAATGCTAATATTGAAAAAGAGTTTTTTTACACATCACAAGGCAGGTTCAGAAGAGTCAGCTGTACTATTGTCGGCGAGGAATCTGTGAAAAGAACTTACATTTTTGTGAAATTTTGTAAAATTTTTGTTTTTATGTAGAAGTTTTTACGACCAGTGGGACCAAAAACACGTTAAAGTAAAAAATGTTGTCAATCTTTTCTTCAATAAAAACAATTGTTATATGGACGAGTTATATCGCGAGACCTTAAAAAGCGAATCAAATGCTGAGATGGACCAAATGGGCACACAAAAATCTGGAATAGGACACTTCTATTTCTAATTCTTTAATGAATTAATAATAAATCGAAATTCAGCTTAAAATACCAGAAAACCTAAAATTTCAACATATTTACAAACCCAACCACTCTACCCATCCCAATTACTAATAACCCGACCCGACCCATCTGTTTTCCCCTGAATCCCTAATTTTTTTTTCTTCGATGTAACCAAGAAACACAAATCCAAACACAATCGACAATCTCAAATCACTATCTCCCTCAATCTCCCCTCACTAATCAAACTCTGTAACAATCATCTTGAAGTTGGTCCCTTGAATCTCATCTATTTCTCTGTTTCGTGTCACTCATTGAAAAACTATGGCTCCTAAGACTCGCTTCGCCGGAAAAACAAACAAGGAAGGTGCGCCGGAGAAGAAGAAGAAGAACAAGTCTGCGGCGGAGAAGAAGAAAGTTGCAGCGGTGAAGAGGAGGAGAGAAGCCGTGAAAAAAAAAGAGATGCAGCAAAAGAAGAAGACTGAAACCGCAGAAAAGAAGAGGAAGCAAGACTCGTCTTCGTCGGAGTCTTCATCCAATCCAACCAAGCGGCGTCGGACCGCATCTTCACCAGAACAACATTCCGATCCCGATCATTCCTCGTATAACTAGGTTTACTAGTACAACTAGTAATATTATTTTTAGTACAACTAATTTAACTGGTACAACTAAGTGATTTTGTGTTGTGTAACTCGGATATTTATTCAGTGTATTTAGTGTTCTTATTTGTGTCTTCAGGCTGGGGAGGAGAATATGGCCGTAGAACCAATGAGACCTGTTGGTTTTTTCTTCAAGCCGAGTGATTATTGGACGGCTTGCAAGCTCTCCTCAAGGTGCCACCAACACGATTTTCTGGAGACGATTAAAGACTTTAAGGAGTCAGAGAAGAGTTGGTTTGAGAATCACCCTCAGTTCAAGCATTTATTCCACATGGATTGTTGCGAGAAAAGAAAGGTTCAGGGATTGTGGATGTTGCTACTTCGTTGTATGCATACAGGAAAGGAGCGGCAAGCTTGGTTTGGGGTAAACGGTGTTCCAATTAGATACTCTATCAGGGAACATGCCCTCCTCTCTGGTTTATACTGCGGATCATACCCTGAAAACTATCCGAGAAAAGGGAAGATGAAGTTTGCAACAAAGCATTTTAAGCACTTGCAGAAGAAGACTAAGGAGAAGAATAGGAAGAAACAGGGTCTGAGAGTGACAGAAGCGGATGTCTTAGAGAAGCTTGAGAAGATGGAAGCTGATGATGGTAGTGATGAGCGTCTGAAGATGGCGGTTCTTTATTTTTTGACCAGAGTAATAAGAGGAAGGACAAGAAATGCATACTTCATTGAGCCTTTCATTCTCCAGGCAGTAGATGATCTGGATTTTTGCAACAAGTTTCCATGGGGCCGTTACACATTTGATGATTGCATGAAGGAGATTTTCCACTTGAGGGATCATTTCGCTAAAGGGCTCCCAGAGAATAATATGCAGTGGACATTTCCTGGGTTTGTCATCCCTTTGGAGGTATATGAATTATGTTTTCCATAAGCATATTAGTTATTATATAACTAATTAATTATTATATAACTAATATGATTGTGTGAAATGATGTGCAGATATTGGCTTTTGAATGTATTCCTGTCCTTAGGGAAAGTTTCAGAGATCCTGATCCAAACTGTCTCCCAGATTGCCCAAGAATGTGCAAATGGAAGTACAAGAGGACTGGGACAACAGGATTTGCATTAGAAGAGATTTATAAGGCGCTTGGAAACACAAAGGTAAAAGATTTTAATTTTTAAGTATTGTTCTATCTTTATCTTCAAGTTCATAGTTAATTTTAAGTGTGATATGTTGTTGGTCATATTTCAGGTGATTTCAAGTACGTTGAAACCACAGGGAGATGAACTAGAACTCTTGTATGAAATCATGGATGAAGGGAGTGTGGAAGACGTGGAGCTGCAAGATGATTCAGATAAGGCAGACATAGCCGTTGACGGTTGGAACCGGATCCTTATAGAACCGGAAGGAAAAATATTTTGGGAGGATCTATTCGAGATGGATGTGAGAACCCGGCCTACCACACAGCAACAATCTGAGCCTCATGGTATATTCGAAGGACAGGAGGAAGAAAGGGTATGTGAGGAACCCGAGGCAGGGGGCGAGGCAGGCCGTGAGAGTGTAAAAGAGTTGGAATTAAGATTGAACAAGAGAATGGATGACAGATTTGCATTGAGGGACGAAACAATTCGTCTCTTGGCAGCACGAGTAAAGGAGTTGGAACAAGACAAGATTCAAAGAGAAAATTGGTCATTCCAATTTGGTGAATATGAAACATGTGAGGCTTCAGGAGGCAAAGGAAGAGGTAATTGATTTTAAAATTAGTTTTGTTTTGATGTCAAATTTGCATTGGAATTGTTTTGATGGGGTATTCATTTTTATTATGTTGTAGATAATATGGGCAATGGCAATGAGGATGGTGAGGCAGTGGCTGAGAGGATGGTGAGAAACAGGTCGAAGAAGAGGCTGAGAAGAATGGCACGAAAGAGGCTGAGAAGGATGGCGCAAAAGAGGCTGAGACAACACCTGAAGATTTTTGTTGCTGGTTTTTTTTTGTGCTATCAGTTTAGATTTGCTTCAGTGATATAAATTGTGTTGTGTGATGGTGATGTTGTAATTTTTTTTTGTTGTCGATGCTGAGGGTGAAGAAGAAGCTGATAAGGATGGTAAGAATAGCGAGTCAGATGCCATCACTGCAGCTGTACACACTCCTCTTCCTACTGAGACAACACCTGAAGGTATTTATTGTTGGCTTTTTTTTTCATGTGCTATCGGTTTAGATTTGCTTCAGTGATATAAATTTTGCTGTGTGGTGGTTTTGTTGTAATTTGTTTTGTTGTAGATGCTGAGGGTGAGGAAGAGGCTGCGAAAGAGGCTTATGAGGTCGCTGGCAATGAGGATGAAGTAGGTCAGAAGGAGGGCGAGACAGAGGCTGACAAGGAGGGTGAAACTGAGGAAGGCAAGACAGATGTGGAGGACTCGCCATCTACTCTTCAAGTGATGGCAGAATCTGCGGAGAAACTCGAGAAAAAGGTTGATGATAAGGCTGCTGCAGAGAAGGCTGCTGATGAGTTAGCTGCTGCTGAAAAGGCAGCTAGTGATAAGGAAAAACTTGGTGATGAGGAGGAGACCAGGCCAAAGAGGACCCATAAACCTTCTTGTCCGCTCAGGTCTCCGTATCAGAAAAACTAATAGCTATTTGGAATAGCTTTTAAGAACTAAAACTTATGTTCCAACTAAAACTTATGACTTATGTTTCTTTTGATGCTAAAACTTATGACTTATGTTTATTTTGTGTTAAAACTTATGACTTATGTGGATGTTGTGTTAAAACTTATGATATATGTTTCTGTTCCTGTTTCTGTTGTATTAGGACCGTTGTATTATGCTAAAACAGGTATTATGGAATCACTAATACAAGTATGACAATCCAATAACATTTAAGAATGGTACAACTAGTACAACTACGTAATAACATTAGTTTTACATAGTTCAAAATAACGTGTTGCAAATTTAAAATGTGTTGAACATTTAAAACGTGATACACATTTAAAATGTTGTAGTTTCACATAGTTGTACTAGTTTATTAGTTGTACCAGTTTGTACATAGTTATACTTTGGCAGTGAAATCAGAAAATATTAGTTGTACCATATAAAAAATACAATTACCTTAGTTGTACCACTGTTGTATGTTTACATATGCTTGCCCGGATACAATGAAATCATCACTATTGTGAAAATACTTGTCATGTATGTTTTGAAAAAAATAAGTGGACAAACAAGTTAACAAACCTTAAAAGTATAAGGTAGATCAAACAAACTTTTGTGATGGAGTTAGAAATCTAAAAAAAAAAAAAAGAACACAATACAAAACACAAAGACACCTTTCCAAACACTTAAAAATTAGACTATTTGATTGGTTTTTTAATAGGGAACACCCAAAAGAATATTTAAATTTTACAACCTGCACAGTTGTAGTAGTTATACTAGTAGATCCTATTTTAGTAAATTAGACATAGTTGTACTAGATTTACCAGTCGAACCTATTTGAGTTTTACGAGTTGTACCAGTAAGACAACACAAATATATGAGTGTTATATTTTATCAAGTTTTACCATGTTGCACCTGTATTACCTGATTGAAACAACATAATGCATAAATAAAGTTTCACAACACATAAATAAATTCTACAACACAAATAAGTTCCACAGCACACAAATAAATTCTACAACACAAATGAGACTCATTCATCATTTTTTTCGTTACCACTTCCTTCGTTGTCACCTCCTTCGTTCTCATTTCCACTGCTGTCACTACCACTGCTATCACTGTCACTGCCATCACTACCATCTCTGCCACTTTCTTCGTTTTCACCAATCAATGGTGGAAACTTCTTCTTTCTCTTCCTCCGATATTCTCCGGCAGATGGGAATCTAGTAACTTGTAGTCTTCCTTTTTTTT
>NC_027750.1:18225299-18280381 GCF_000695525.1 Brassica oleracea var. oleracea | reverse complement strand
GATTTCCTCAGGAATTTCAGAACTTTCCCATGTTGAATGATGAGGCACTGGACATATTATCCTGTAATATGCCAAAGTCCACTGCTCCATCCAGTAATACCTAGAACAATAATGTTCAGCTATTTCTCCACGCGCCATGATGGCAGCAAGTGCATGCACACAAGGATACCGATCAATATCAAAACACCTACAATAGCATGTTTTGTTGCTCAGATCAACCAAATAACCATGACCATCCTCGCCAAGCACATTGTAGTGACCTTCAAATGTATTTAGCTCGGTCACCTTCAGCTTTTTAGCCGAAGGATATATGTGATGCAATATCCCATGCACATGTGGGATTAGTGCCTCTCTGGTACGCGTAGAGATAATAGACGGTATTTGTTTAACCATTCTGTTATCTTTTCCACGATCACATCAAGCATTGGCAACAACGCATATTTCCTTGGTTCCTTCAAAACACCATTGATAGATTCAACAGTGTTGGTTGTGTCTATGTTGTACCTTTCTCCCGGAAATTTACATCTTGCCCATTTTGTCTCATGAACACTGTCATCTAGATACTCGGCCGCTTGAGGATACATTTTCCTGAAATCGTTGTAGCATTTGATGAACTCCACCTCACTGTAAATACCAGCAATACTTCTAAATTTTTTGGCAACCCCTTTCTTGTTAACATTGCTGCAAGCTCCGCTGACATTATTAGACAAGTGATAATTGAAATATCCATGGATCTCCAATGGGTATACCTCGTGTACTTTCTTGATGATGCTTTGGTTTCTATCAGTACAAAATACAAGCTGAGGATCATCTGGTATCAAAGTTTTTAATATAGTTAAAAACCCCTCCCAGCTTGCATTTTTCTCACCATCTACTCCTGCAAAAGCAAGGGGATAATGATGATGATCTGGATCTTGAGCAGTGGCAATGAGAAGCACTCCTTTGTACACACCCTTCAGGTGAGTTCGATCGATTATTATCACTTGCCTCATCACCTTGAACCCTTCGATGCAAGCTCCGAGCGCAAGGAACATATACTTAAACTGGTTCTTCTCATCCACTTCTAATCGTGTAATGGTATCAGGATTCATCCTTTGTAACATGTACAAGTAAGATGGCAGCCTAGCAAAACTCTCCTCCGGGTTACCACGTAAATCACTCAAAGCTTTATTTTTCCCTCTCAAAGCCGTAGAATATGAAACCTTAACACCCAGCTTGTTCTGCACCAAATCTATGAGAGTCTTTGGATCCGGAGTCTTGTATTTGCCGGGATAATCAGAGTGCACCACTGATGCGACCAAGCTTGGCGTGCCTCTTTTCTTCTTCTTCATGACACTTGCATCTCCACGAGAGCACGTATGAATCTTTCTATACGTTCTGATAGAGAAAAAATCAGAGTTCTTCAGCTTTGCAGCTCATAAATACCATCTGCATCTAGCCCCACGACATTTCAATATGTAAACCCGAGGATTCGACTTCTGTATATCAACCTCAAAACAATTGGAATGCACACCTTTGTCCACTAAATCCCTCACTTCTTCTCTAGTCGCAAATTCTTGATGAAGACTAATATCAATGCCATCATCCCATTCTGAATTGACAACAGGAGGTTCAACTGCTGTAACAGCCGGCAACTCCTCCCTATCATCCATTTCATCACCCTCTTCACTGATTTTCTCATGCTCAAACTCATCCTCCTGAATATGAGGAACAATTTCCAACTCTCCAACTTCAACTATGCCATCATTAGCTCTGGCATCACTCAGATTTTCCTCATTCATAGAAAACATCTCGTTGCTCTGATTTTCTGAGACGATTTTGGCAAGTTCCACATGCAAGACACAACGTCGGTTCTTCTTATCTACCATCATCAAATATCCTAAAACATCTTCATCATCCAAGATATAACAAGAATTTTTATTATTCAAGACCAGCGGAAAGTAACTTAGTTGAAGCTTGGTGGCATCTACATCAATCTTCAGTTTTTTGCCTATTCTATCAACCAAGTGGGAATAAGTAATCTCCTCATATCTTCCTTTCATCACCAAAGTAGAAATATGTCGGTCTACACCATGTTCAAAGTGTATCACCACAGATCCATTGCTATCCATACTTCCTGAAATGAGTAAAAAACAACAATATTATTGAGTAGTTGTACAAGTTATATGAGTTTTACGGTTGTAAAAAATATCTGTTATACTATCACTTTGACGGGTTTACATATCAAACTAGTTATAAGTTATACAAGTAATACCAGTTATCGGACGTTCATTTTGCACATGACTATTACAAGTTATATTAGGTGTATCAATACCACCTATTCAATGTGTTACACTTAGTTGTACCAGATTTACTAATGATACATTTTCTATAAAAATGTTAGTAATACTACATCAGTTGTACCAGTGAAACTAGTTGTTAAAAAATTTTGTGTTACAAGTTGTACCGGTTGTACCATACACAAAAACGATTTCTTTTGCAATTTTATGTTTCATACTCTAACAAAATTCTATCAACCAACCTTATAATCTGACTAACAGGTAACATGTATTTTATATGACTTAACCGAAACAAATAACAATAAAAATATAAGAGAGAAAGACAAAAAAGAGAGAGGAAGAGAGTTTACACTTACCAATAGATTTCAGAACCAAGGACGACGCAAATGGGATGTTTCACGGTGTCATAACCTGTAAAAATACCCTAAGAAACAGAGGTAAAGGTTTGTGGGTGAAGAGTTGAAGAATAGAGGTTTGGTTGGTGAAGGAAATGAATTTTCGTGGTTGGGTATGGTTGAAGAAGAAATGGAGAAGAAGAAGAGTGATTAAATTTTCAGTGGGACCCAGACAAAATCTGATGGCTAAGATTAAAACAGGCTCATAAGATCCAGCGGCTGAGAGACAAGTTTCATTAATGGCATTATTGTAAATATTTCATCTTTAAAGATCGGACGGCTCAGATTATAACGTGAAGAATCAGATCCAATGGTTGATGTTGAGCTTTCATTAAGGGTATAATCATAACTTACACTCATTTGTCCCATAAGAGATTAGTTTTGGTGGTTATAGATTTTTTTTTTGTCCTTTGTCCCTTTGTAAATTAAAATCCTTAAAAAGCTGAATGATTAGGTGAAGATAGATTTTTTCCCTTGTTTGATTTGCATAGAGGAATTATTAAAGTTGATAACAACATTTTAATACGTTTAAAATGTCAGCTTACAATTGTGTACATTTATCTATGCTTTAAACAGTCTTATTCATCTGTAAATAGTTTGTTCTTATGTCGATTTTATGTAGATAGTTCTCTTTTTATCAATCAATTTGATACTTATACCCAAAAAGTCTTTGATGGAATTTCAACATATTGTTATTAAACCATAAACATTGTATAAACATGGTTAGAAAGCCAATATATATTCTTTCAAATTGTTCGATATTAAATTTTAATTTTTATAACTCTTTTCGGTTCATAGATGATTTATAATAAATTTTACATAATTTTTTTACATTTTAAAAATAAAATAATTGTAGATCAAATTATGTAGTAGATTTCATGAAAATTCTATTTAGTTGACTTCTTCGGGAGCCTCCACCTAATCGACTCCTTTATGTTAAATGTAAAATTTGAAAAGACGTAATCGTAATATAACTTTTTGGAATTTTGCTTATATGGGGAAAATGTATTTTTGTTAACTATTTAGGTTAATTTTGCATTTGGTTGAATATGTTGTTTAATTTTTCATTTCAAGTCAATTTTTGGGTTATATTTGACAAATTCCCCACAAAATTGGGATTTAATTCAAATGAATTTATAAAAAATGATATGCACATGATAAAAATAACCAAAACAATATGAATTATTATATTTTGGATTGTTCATAATAATTTTCAATTTATATTTTATAAATTTAAATATAAAATTACTGATATGTTTAATTGAAATAAAATACTAACGAACTACTGATATTTGTGCATAGACTTTCAAATCTATCAGTTGTGTAAATACGTATATCTACAATATGATTAACCGGACTAATCTAGAATTTTATATTCAAGGTAAAGGTCTAAAATAGCAGCATATTTTAATGTATAATAATATACTATTTGTTATATATATATATTATAGTATGACTTAAAATGTATAAATATATGACAAATAATATATGTACATGAACTTCAGAAAGTTCTTTTATGTTTATTTTATGTAACTTTCAAGAGATGAAATTTCATTTTTTTCAATTTATTTTAAAAAATAATATAGATCAAACCATGTTTATTTCACTAAAAGATATTTACAAATCGAAGATAATAAAAGAAACTAAACTAAACTAACAAAATTAATCAAACATATAACCTACTTAGAAGAACAATTATTATTAATTTTCAGAAGTAGATGCAATCTAATACACGCAAATGATAACCGAACAAACAAATATTCTACATAAAACACATATTTAACTAAAAATATTTAACATTGTTTAAAATAATAATTTATAAAGATAAATTATAAAATAATTTAAAATGTAAATAATATATTGATAAATTATTAGAATTTATTTACTTTGTAATGATTTATACCTATGTATGATCACAAGAAAATCAAATAGTATGTTTAATTATGATACCACATTTTTTAAAATCATGTCCATGGCTTCCGACCGATTAGTTTGATATTTTCTGTTTTAAGTAGAACTAGAGAGTGACCCGCCCTCGGAGGGCGGATATATTATTTGTTTTGTATATATTATTTAAAATTAAATTTATATATTTGTTTCTTTCCTTGTAATATATATGTATTTTTTGTAATCATACTTGTGTTTTTATCAACAAACGTATTTGCGTAATTTAAAAAAATGATTAGTAAAGTATTTGTATAATTGTATTGAATTTATTATATTGTTAAATTATACATTTGTGAAATAGATAGATTAAATAAATAAAATAAAAATAAAAATTAAACATGATTTAATTTCGTATATAATTATAATTACATTATTATTACACATAATAATTTGTATACCAATTATAAATGAATTATGTAAATCAAAGTCCATGACCCAATTTTAATGAGTTTTGTAAATTAAATGTTTATGGCCCAAATATATTGATGCAGTTAGGTGAGAACTGATGTGGTGGTTATTAGGTTAACTGATGCGGTGGTTATCGTATAAAGTTTGTATTTTTCTTATATACAGTTATCATATCAAAAGGTAGGTATCATGGAAAATATTTGTTGGATTCAACTAACATCAATAGGCCATACTTGTGTTTTAATAGAATAGATGAGAAAGTCCAAATGAATTTGTTTTTGTATTTTCTTTTCAAAAGGTCTCACATTGGATATTATTTATAAGTTATATATAATAGACATTATTTGTATAAGATTATGAGGTGAGATTTTGATTGATATCTCAACAATCTCCTCTCAAACCAAGTATAACACTAATCCTCCAACCTCCAGCAGAACCTGGAACCATCTTGTACCGTCGTATTCACCAACGAGAGTCTTCGTCTAACCTTATTATACCATTAAAATTTATTTGCATAACCCTTGTTATACCATTAAGACATCACCACATAATCTTTTCAGCACCATTAGTAATATACCAATAGTCATTTAATATATCAACTTTTTAACAAAAAAATACAATTTATTATATCAAAATAAAAATTCTAAAAACAATATGAATTTCTTTTTGCAAAACATTGATCTTTGTAGAATGGAAATAGTATATTTTTTTAGAGTGCACATATAATAAAATATATTAAATTTTAGTTATAGTTACATCTTTTTATGATTATTAATTTTTCATAATTTTAAGACAACTGTAATTCGGCAAATACAAATAATTGTTTTAAAATTTACAATTTACCATTATTCATTAATAAAAATGTATAGAAAAAGCAAAGTAGATATTTTTGAAATATTTTGTTAAAAATATATATATCTTTTTAATGTGAAGATATGAGTCTAAGCCTAACTAATCCCGAAGTATACATCACCGATGATTAGTCCGGTTTCGAGTATTCTAATAAGTCTTAAGACATAGCATCATCTTCATCTAATCAAGCAAATCTAATCTATTAAAACGGAGTCGTGTTAGAAACTTACCATGACATGTTTTAAATTCAGACTTATTAAAAAATGTTGTGACTAAAATATAAAAACAAACTTAATAACTATCTAATAAAACATGCTTCATTAAGGATGTTTATGTCTTCTTATCTCACTAATAATCTAATTTATATCTTCATTGGATTTACAAGAAATAAAGAACAAATTTAGTTTCAGCGATATCATTTTGATCGTGGATCAGCCATTCTCTTTGATTCTAGCAAAATTTTCTACTTCTTCAATCATTTAGTTGAAAGAAATCCTCTAGGTGCATGTAAGTCAATCAGATCTGTTTCGTTAATTAAGATCATATTTGGTAAAAGTTATTTTTGTGATTTTAAATGTTTCGGATTCTATCGGATATCCATTTAGGTCCGGGTTCGGTTCGGATAATATCCATAACCCAAAATACCAAAAAACAGCATTCATTCGGTATTTATGTCGGGTTCGGATCGGTTCGGATTTATTTTTATCGGATCGGGTTCGATTCGGATTTTCGGGTTAGGTTTATTTGCAGCCCTAATAAAACCCAAGCTAACTTCATTTTCTTTATAGGTTTAGACATTTTCAGTTTATAAGTTCACTAATATGTAATATAATACACACGAGTACAAAAAAACATAAAATTTTATCTTACATATATAAAGAATAGTTTCACGATCATATCATACAGAAAATCAAAGCTAGACACATATATAAATGAAAAATATACGCCCCACCAACCATATTTTTTCCAATGGTAGGTAAGATATATATCATATCCGAAGACGATATAAGTAATCAACACCGTGTAGAAAAAAAATCATAGTCTATTTAAAATGCAATCCAAGATTTTTTTAAAAAAAATACCAACACCGTAGAAACAATTTTAAAATATATATTAAATTTAACACATAAATATGAAAATATAATGCGCCAAGCTCCAGTAACAACTTAATTCCTGGTAAGACTCAAACACAAATAACAACTTAGTTTCTGGTAAGACTCAAACTCAAATTTAGTACTGACGAAATTACGTTTTATCCTAAAATTTTCACTTTTAGATCAACTCACCACCACTTTCTCTTTTTTTTTTTTTTTTTTGATCAACTCACCACCACTTTCTCTTCATTTCAATGTATCTTTCATACAATGACACGTAATTCTGTTTGACGCAGTATTTAACAGAACATAAATATGAACAAATTAGAAAGATATCTTCGTCAAAATATTTTGTATCTTACCAAATTTACATAGTATATATGTTTTCTGTCGTTAATTTTCAATTACTGTTATTTATCTAAAAGTGATTTTATAGTAGAGTAGTTCGAATTACTTTTCTAATTAACCCCACAATTTATGATAAAATGAAAAAGCTAGAGCATTTGTGTATCTAAGTGGATCGTCGGAGTAGGTATTAGGTTGTCGGAGCAAGAAAGTCAAAATAAATTAGTTATTCTGCTTTTCTGTGTCTTTAAAAAAAAAAAATTAAAATTTTGAATCTGTACTCAGGGTTTTCATCATTAATTACTACTTACTAACTTTTATCTCAGAGATTTTATGATTGTTTGTGCTTGACACTTGTTTTGGTTGGACTCCATTTTACAGTGCTACTTTTGCTCTGAGTGTTTAGGTATATTTTGTTTACCAGGGGCATTGCTCCGCTCAGATTTCTTGTTTCATTTCAATATTTGTTAGGGTTATTATACCTGTGAATTTTGCGTTTTGGGTTGATCATTGTTTTTAAAGTTTTTTATTGTTATAGGATTAGAGTTGTGATGATGAACTGTGTATGCACTGTTCTTCACTCATGAAAGACTATAAACTGTGTGTTAGTAATGTGATTGATATAGTTCGTGGTGTTACTTGCTGTGTCACTGAGACTTATTGTTTGTTTGTCTTTTCAATTTGTTACTTGTACTGTTGAGATTACATAAATTATATTAAGGTTGTTGAGAGTACATTTTGTTTCTGGATATTTTTTCTCCAGTTTAGTTGTGTGTATTAATAATAATTTTTTTTATTCTTATTACGTTGGTTATATGTTTTATTTTATTTTTAAACTTGTTGCTTTTACCGGACCTTTAAAACAAATACATGAAGACTTGCAGAAATAACTATAAAATGAGTGACAATTATTATTTGGACCTTAAAACGAATATATGTATTTCTCATGAAAAGACAATAACATTGGCATGTTAACATTGAGCATGTAAGCTACTTTCATAAGACAAGAGGAGTGAACAGGTGGAGATGTTGTTGCGCCTTTGTAACTGTTGAGATTGTCTTTTGTATCTGCTGGTGTGGATGTGTTTGTTTCTATTTTATTTAATAGGTAATATGTAAACAAAAATCATTGTTAGTTTTATTTATCAGAGTTTGTAACTTACTCTGCTTTTTTTTAGGTAATTTCACTGATCTTGGTTGTCGTCTTCGTCTTCTTCGTAAGCATCTGCGAAAGTAAGTTTGTAAATTGTTAAATAGCTGGCCATGTATTTTGTATTTGTTTAGCTGGCTCAATGTATTTGTCGTTTAGTTTTAGTTGAGTTGATTGGTTTGGTATATTTGTTTTGAAGTTCATTTATAAGATTAGACAAAAAGAGAGGTTATCATTAATGATTCGTCTTTTTTGGGATTCTAGTTTTTGGTGTTTTGATTGTTTGGGTTATTGTGGTTTCTTTTAACCTGTAAAATAAATATTTGTGTAAAATTTGATTGATAAGTAAGGGAGATAAATAGACGACCACAAATCTTGGGTAGGAAATATTTTTGATTATTGATGCTAGCACAATATAGACAGTAATATAAAAGGAATTATGTGTTGATTGTTTCTTACGGATCAATGAGAAGATGAATAACGACTCGAGTTGTTTCTTTGGTGAGGTCCGAGCCCTGGACAGAACGGATTTGTCCAACCATATCTGCGAGTTTAAATATCAGCTATGATATCAAAACATAATATAAACCCAGATGCAATATGATAATATACCTCGGAGTTCTAGGTTTGTGTTCGCAATCACTTGGAAATTTTGAACGGTCTAATTTTGACTGAAGATTGATCTCAGGAGCACTCGTGATGACTTCATCAATAATAGTTAGTGAGATGAAATGAATGAGGAATTGATGATCAGTTATCTTGTACATGCTTGAGCACATAGCAACCTCAAAACGATTGACTTTCACAATGGAATATGCTTTCAAAGATAGCATGTAATGATTAGCACGTCCGAGGGGAGTAAACCCATGAATCACGGAATCTGCAAATAATATTATTTAACAAAGAATCAGGAAATCAATTAAAACAATTATGTTAAATAAGTGTAATAGATCGAAGATTAACTTACATTTTCATCAAGGAAGAGAACCGTGATTCCCACAAACTCCCTGTCTTTCTTGAAGTTCAGGAAATCCCATAAGCAGAGGAAGCCAGAGGCTATGCTCTGACTACTACGACCAAGACGGAGAGACTCGAAGGTTGAGTGACGGACACCGGGACGCCAGCTCGAGGAACTGGAGAGGCAGAGAGAAACATTTTCTAGAAGATGGTTAAAGTTAAGAGGAATCAATGAGTTTTGTGGAGATGGAGATTGAGCTCATGAAAGACGAGAATCATATATAGGGTTTATAGAGGGGCTACAAATCAGGAACATTTATGATCAAGCGATTTAAGATGGGGACATGAAGAGTTCACCGGTGAAAAAATAGATTACGAACAGACACACGGCACAACTATGTAACTCAGACTTGTTTGAGACAATGATGAAAAGAACATAAACTCATGTTAAACGACAACAACTTACAATATGAGAAAACTATAATTGTTGCAAACTTGAACTTTTTTTCAAGTTATAATGAATCCCATTTAAAAATGAAACCCATAATACACTTGTAGTCCCGACTCTCAGAGGATGCCGGAGAAGCAAGGGCTTCCGATCTTCATAAATATATATTAGGTTCGACCATCAGTGTACAAAGTATCATTTAGCTTAGTGGTATAAATGTTGGTGTTTATATCTCAATAACTCGGGTTCGAACCATAAGCTTGACACTTTTTCACACTTTTTAAAAGTGGGGCGCACAAAACGCTGACGTGGCACGCTGAGGAGTTAACAAAAACTCAACTTATTATAATATAGACGAGATTCATATCGAGTGGAGAAGAGACGTCGCCGTTGATGAATTGGTGGAGAAGCAAGCCAGAGTGAATCGGTGCCTCCGTGGTGATTGTCCTTACCTTGAACGTGGAGATGAACGGCGAAGATAAAGTTCTTGAGAGATTTTAACCAGTCCATGTCGATTGCCTTCAAGAGAAAGAAGGTGATCTCCGACAAAAGAGTTTCGTGTTTTGATCAAAGAAATAAAAACTAGAGTGGAGAGAGAACATGTAGTCGAGATCACATGGCTGAGGGATTCCCCTCTATGTTGATTCGGTTATCCATTATTCCACTAAGCCGGAACTGTTAGCTTTTGATTGGAGATCTAGAATCTGAAAATGTAGACATTTGGTTAAAAGCGAACACAAATATTATGGCCAAAAACAACTTGAGGCCACTAAAATAATAAATATTTGCGGACGTTGACACCTTAGGGAGAGAGGAAATTGTACTATTATTATATAGATTTGTTTTAGCTAACCAGTATTTATTACTCCATCCGTTTTACAAAGATAGACTTTCTAACATTTTCACATATATTAAAAAAACACATTAAATTACTATAATAAATGTATCGTTTTATGTAATTTTCAATATCTTTTAACCAATAATAATTCAATAACATCAATTAATTTTCTTGAAGTTTACAATTTTTACGTAGAAAACATAAAATATCTATCTTTGTGAAACAATTTTTTTTTAAAACATCTATCTTTTTGAAACAAAGAGATTATAATTTAAACACTTGTTCTTCAGAATTTGACTAAATTAAATACCAAAACTTATCTTCTGTTGTATCCACTATCAAAGAGAAATTTATCAAGAACAAGATATATATCACATAAAATATTAATCAAAGCAAAACACACACTCTTTGTTCGCTAACTAGTTTGGTATATATTGAATTCTGTTTTCGGATGCCTCTAATTCTTTATGGATGTGTTCTAAATATATTGGAACCTTTATTGAATTCCTTGTCTTATTTGACTTGAATCATATTCTTTTAATCCCAACTAGAGCTTGATCCGTGCATCCGTACGGGTGTTTGTGTTAAGATAATTGACAAATGAAATTTTTTTATACCGTAAAAATGTAATGATTGCACAAACATGTATGGATGTTTGTTCGATTTCTAATATATAACATTAGTGATAGATACTGGTTTTCAATTTTCTGTAAATTGGTTGTTGCGAATGCACAAGTCAAGTTATAAAATAAATAATTTATGATTAATTAGTTAATAATTATTAATTTAGTGGTATAGTCATAAGTAATTATTAGGACAAATTAAGGGTTATTTTTAAAGGATATTTTTTAATAGAACAGATATATCATATATGATACTAAATATCGTGAGAAACACCATTAAATGGTTTATGGAATTTTATTAAATAAAAATATAATTACACTTATGAAATTAACTTAAATAAAAATATAATTACACTTATGAAATTAACACAATGAGACAGTGGATAATTAATATAATAGCATAAAAAAATAAATTTGTGAGATAAATGCATAAATATTAACAATCATTTTAGTATGACGTAAGCAAAAAAATATTAAGGAAAAATAGTTGAATAATTTACATTAACTAAACATTTAAAGAAAACAATAGTATTGTGATAAATAAATTTGGGCGGAAATCTCATGAACAATAAAGTATGTATTGATGTATTAATAAATGCATATAAAATATTTAGTAACACTAAATGCTGTAACAGAAATATATGAGAGAGAATCATGTGTATGTACGTAATATTATGTCTCATTTAATATTTTATGATGAAAATAAATGATAAATTTAATATTTGTACTACACTTTTAATAGATTAAGATCGTAATGCTTATTCTATGCATTATTATCCCTAAAGAGAAATATGTCATCAAAGTAAAAGCTGGGGTTAAGCATTCTAAAAAGCCGGGAAAAGATAATTGGCCAAAACAGTCCACGGTATCTTTCACGGAATTGGTTATGGCCAGAAACATGCCTGGTCTCACCGACACAAAAATTAGATCTCCATTAAACTAGATTTTTTTCTTGTATGTTATTTTTTGAGTTTTTTAAAAGACTATAAATTACGAAAAAAGATAAAACGCCACATTGAAAATTTTAGGATCAATGATTTATTATTATTTTTTGTTCAGCCAAGATACAAATGGTCATAAATTGTATGAATATGAAGTCTTATTAATATATATATATATATATATATATATATATATATATTAATATCATTTAAATTAAAGTATAAAGACTATATAAATATGTTAATTTCAAAATTAACATTGAAAAATTATTGAAATCTTAATATTTTAATTTTGAAATTGATATATATATATCTCACTTTAAAAAAAATTCTGATTAAAATTTTTGTTACAACAAATATACAAATGTTAATAAACTCATATGAAAATAAAATATCAATAATAAATATTTATATTAAAATATACTATATATATATGTATCTATGTCAATATCACCAAAGTTTAATTATATACCATATAAAGTAAATAAAATGATTGTTTTGATTTATTTACCAAAAACATGATTGTAAATAAACAAAATGTATTGGTTTTGATTTATGTGATTACTCTAATATATATACTTTTATGTATACAAATTATTTTTTAATAAGTGGTGTCTAATATGTTATTTGATTGTGACAATCCGAGAAATACACTTTTTCATTCAGATTAAATATTTTATTCTTGAATTTTATTCCTAAAAAGTTTTTAATTAAATATCATGACAAGATTGTAATCACTTCTTTTTGAGCTTGTTCCAAGAAAGAGAGATTTGATCATTCGTCTAATATTTGTTTTTCCGTAATATTCTATCTAGTTATTATAATTGTAAAAAGGATAGATCTGAACTATTTATTATAAGTTTCCTGGTTTATTATTTAATAAATAAAATAGTTCTTACTTTATATATAGTTTACATATACTAGAATGGTAAAGTATTATATATTTTTTATCGATATACTCTCAAGTAACTAAACCTCAAAAGTGCAGGTTAATAAAATAAGTAATTTGTTTTGTTTTTCTAGAATTATATGATTTGTATACTGAACTGGTGAATATATACTAAACAGACATTTATATTTCGAGTTTGCACTTATATTTTATAACAACTTGATATATTAAATTTGAGCACTAGCCTGTGAATATAGTTTGCGATTGACTTTCTTTAAAAATGATTCTTGGATATGTATCTGGAATTGAACTAATTTTTACAGATGTCCATCTTTTTAAATTGACACTTATATAATTCACTGAATTCAAAGAAGAAGTTAAAAAAAGAAACAAAACTCATATAAGTGAAACAGAAACGAGAACAAAAAGATTTCTATAAAATGAAATCACTTATGGAGAATCAATAGGAAACAAATTGAGAGCAGAAAACATAATTCTCTTTCGTCATTTTACAATCGATGTTGCATATATGGTTTTTTGTTATTTGTGTCACTCGCAAAACTTAATTATCTTTTGTGCATATAAAATCTTAAAAATAATTAAAATTAGCTGTAATACGTTAACTCTTCAACAACGATGATACATTTAAGATACCAACATTTGTATTCTGTCATTTTACAATCGATAAAAATTGTACTGTTGTAAAATGTTAAAATCGTTTAATGAACAGATATTAGTATAAAAATTCACCTCGCGCATCTTGCACGGATTATCATTTAGTGTTTATTAATTGAAGCTGATTCAAACATATATAAAATCCGAAAACTCAATCTAAACATAAAAGGGTACCCGGCGAGACATATCTAGAAATAATATTGTGGCAATCCGGTGACAAAACAAAATAAGGTCGTTGCGTGTGTTGATATAAAGTAACTGAAGACATAACCGGATTGGATCATCACACGAATCGATCGGTTGAACCAGCCGGCCTAACACTGTTTTGAAAACACTAAACGTTTTTGGTGTCGATCGACTGTTGGATACAGCGTAAAGACGCAATTTCAGAAAGCGACCTTTATTTTCTCAACAACAATGCTTGGTTCTTCCTTCTTCTCTCACCCATACACCTAACCTTGTCAATACCAACGGTTTCATTCATATCTGACTCAGTGTTCCTGATTCTCCAGCGACCAAGACAAGACTATCTTCGCAGTCCAGGTCTCCGATTACTAACTGAAAGTAGTCTAACTTGCGTCATTGATGTTTTCGATTATCGTTTCAATCTTATCAATTTGGGATTCTTGAAACCAATTAGTTCTAGGTTTTAGGGTTGCTCGAAATTTGGGATTTTTTTTTATAATCACGAAAGGCTTCTGAATTGGTTTAAACACAATTCCATTTGTCGGGTAATGTTGCTTACTTTAATTAATCTGTTTATCAGTTCTCTCTGTTTTAGATTATGTTCGTGCAAGTTCCTTAGACTAAATTCAAACTCATGTTTTGTCCTTTGATGATGTTTTAAGTATGCTTCCAGTTAGATTTTAATGGTTGTCCAAAGCCCATTTGTGGTTGAGGACTTTCACTTCTTCGGTTACTATTACCTTGCACTTATCTTGCTATACCAATTGATACCAACATTTGTTGTGCATGGAGTTTCTGATTTATTTTGGAATTTCTTTGGTTTACTGAAACAGGAGATGTTAGGAAGCTCCTTAGCTTCCCCTTTGGCTACATTGGGTCCTGCCAATTGCTTTCGACACTCTGCAGTACGTAATCGAGCTAACAATCCTCTCGTGGTCTTTTCTTAAATCCCTTTTGACATACATTGCTTTTGTTTCGCAGGGTGATTCTCTAACATGCACTAGTGTTCTACCATTGAGCCTGAACTTGTCATATCATGGTGTGGCTGGAGGAGTAAGGACATCTCGTGGTCCACGAAACAAGTGGATAGTGGTCTGTTCACCAACGCAAGTGGAAACCTCTGGTGATGAGCCAAAGACATGGGAAGAATGCAAAGAAGCTCTGTCTCGTTTTGATTTCAGCGTAGAGGAGCAAGACAAGATACTAGGAAAAGCGTTTGGTCATATCCACTCGCCCTACTGGACAGAAGAACGAGTGAAAGAGAATCCAAAGGTGGAAGCTTTGAATCACGTACTTGAGTTCCTTAGAAGTCTCGGTTTGTCAGACGAGGATCTTCACAAAGTGCTGAAGAAGTTCCCGGAAGTACTCGGTTGCAGCTTAGAAGAAGAGATGAAACCCAACATTGGGATCTTGGAAAATCAATGGGGGATTACGGGTAAGTCGCTGCGAAGTCTGTTGCTCCGGAACCCGAAAGTGTTGGGGTACAATGTGGATTGTAAAGGAGATTGTATTGCTCAGTGCACTCGGTGTTGGGTTCGGTTTTAGTCTTTCTTTCCCTAGTTCGTTTGTTTGTCTCTAGTCTCTCCATCTTATGGTTTCATTACAGCTACTGAAATAAACTAGCCTCGATGGTTGAAGGACCAATGTGAATGCTTGTACTTTAGATGAATCACACATTAATTTTTATTTGATGAATTAGAATGTTTATTAGATTCTCTTGGCAATATCGCTAGATTAGTTGTGTGATCGATTAGTAATATGGGCTTTGGTAGAAGTAAATTCTTTGGTTCTATGATAGATCAAGCTTCATCTTCAAATGTGAAGGGAAACAAGAAACCGTCCGCTGATTATGTGACTATCGATGATAACGAAGAGAGAAGCCATAGAGATTGCTCTTTTCCAAGTGCCTGAATGCTATACTTATCTGTAAATTCTTAACTTTGAAGAAGACTAACTGTGTTTTATATATTACTAGGGTCAGCAGGACGGGATGAATATTAACAAATAATTTAAATAGTTAGAATTAATATTTAATATAAATTGTTATTATTTAAATATATATATAAGTTAAATTTTGTACATGTTATTGTATTTGAAAAATAAATAAACCATGTTATCTGAAAATTAGTTATGATTTTTTAAAATAAATATTACTTATTATTTTTTAAATATGATTTTTTCTGTTAAAAAGTTTAAGATGATTTTTTTTTGTTAATTAATCTATATTTTAATTATTATTAAAAATTGTATGTAGCATTACATTATTCCTTGTGATTTTCTGGAGTTGGATGACCATAAAAAACCCGTGGGATTTTTTTTTCTTTTTTTCTTTCATTTTTTGTTAGTAGAAAAAAAACAAACTTGAAATTATTTTACGTGACTATCGATGATAATGAAGAGAGAAGCCATAGAGATTGCTCTTTTCCAAGTGCCTGAATGCTATACTTATCTGTAAATTCTTAACTTTGAAGAAGACTAACTGTGTTTTATTCATTATTCTAATTAAGACCATTTCTAATGATTTATTTAAAAGAAAATAGTTAAAAAAGAAAATCAAAATTGGGTAGTTTTATGATAGAGATAATGTTTTATTCCAATATTATTCTATTTTAAATTGAAAACTAAAATAATGAACAAAAAATAAATAAATTACTGTATATTTGGAGTAAATCTATTTTTTTAACTTTTTATATAATATCATTAAAATTTTTTATTCTATTTAAAGTGAAAAATATAGTAGAATTGAAAATGTTCTAAAAAAATAATGAATATCTGCCAAACGAACGACACACTAGACGACTATTCATCTGAACAAAATAATATTAAAACTATACAAATTATATGATTTAAATGATTATTGCAAAAGAAATATCATTTTATTTCAATATATATTTTTATATTAATTAATCTCTTTTATTTCTAATTAAATAAGAGAAAATTTAAGCTTTAAAGTATTTTTTAATCTTTGCTAAAAGAACTTAAACATCTAATTTGAAACAAAGTAAGTACATCTTATATTATTAACATCATCAATATTATTTTGATAGCTAAAGATATGTAAGATTTGAAATCCGACAACTTTTATAACTTTTGATATATCTTTCACATAATTTTGACTGCATAACCTTGTAGTTGAATGTTTAATCTATGAATTTATTTTATTTTTATCATGTTTTGGTGTATGTGTTTTTTTAACACTGGATAACACATTATATAATTATATAATATATAATTCTATTAGATATGATAATCTGCAATTTATGAGATATTGATGAACAGCTATACGGATAAGGATTTTACGATGAAGCTATTCCGGAAACACTTGGATCGATGAATAGTTCTGCATATACGAAAATTTCGATGGATAGGTTTTCTGCGCAGCAGACAACCACAACGAATGACTATTCTAAGGTACTAATCTCCGATAAGCTTCGTATGTTTTGTGGGTGTTTGTGTGTTATATTCGCTTCCACAATGTGTTTGTTTGTTATATCCGCTTTTAAGAGTTTGGTTAAATGTTTTTTTTTATCTGATGTTAGTGGATTTTAAATCTAACACACTTTTTAGTTATCAAAATATTTTGGTGTTAAGAATATAAATTTAACGGATTAAAGATATCTTATACATTTCTTTGTTCAGATGTGTATCATGTGTCGGTAAAACATATGTTTGAGGACCGGCATATATGCCTCCTCTCTATTGCGCGAAAGGAACAAAATTTAACGCAGAAAAACCTAAGCATGTCTAAGATGACAAGTTCTACTCTTCTCATAAAACTCATACCTTTTAAAAACTCAAGGCGAGTTCAAGTCGTCATTGTCCCCTCACTCCAAATAATCAAGCGGCTCAAATCTTACCTAAGACAAGTATCGACCATTAACTCAAAAGCTACAACTAGCCTGTTTGATGAAAAATCATAACACGGCACAAAAGATTAAACGAAACAAAGTTTCTTTTAGCTGGTGACATGATAAATAATAATCATACGACCATAAGCATACATTAAAAAAAATGGAAAACAGAATCAAAGACAAACCCTGCAGCTCTCTTTCTATAGAAAGTAAAATATACGTAATTTTTTTCTAGATTCTGTACAGTTTACTTTCTATACAAATTTATAAGTATTTGATTTTGCTTTCTGTACAAATTTATATTTGATTTTTATTTCAGTTAAAAATAACTGCATATATATATAAAATACATAGATGCAATTTTAGGTTGATACAATCTTCTTAAAAAAATTATGTTCACATGGTATATTAATACATAGTTAGATTTTTTATAAAAAAAAATACTATTATCTAACTGATCCAACGCACATCCCAAAAGAAAAATATATAACACAATAACAAAATATATAGTCTGAACAATAAAATAAAGTATCACAAATGAAACCATAAAATAAAACCATTGAATTATTGGATTTTAAATGTATTTGTAATTATCGAAAAATTACAACCGCGCGGGCGCGCGAATCAGAATCTAGTTGTTGTTAAAATCGTTTAGTTGTTTTTGATTTGAAAAAAAATTCTTAACTAATATTTTAACGTAATAAGTTAATATATGTTATCCTATATCTATAATTATGTCAATTTTGGATGTAAATTAAAAAATTTAGTTGAGACGTACACTAAAAACTTATAAAATAATTTATTAAAATATGTAAAATTTTATAAAATAGTATAAAATAACTAAAATGGATAAAAGATTTTATAAATATTATTTATAAAATCTTGTAAATTAATTATAAAATTTCATAAATAATTATAAGAGATGATTATAAATGCAGTTAGAAAAATTAAAATCTTTATTAATCACTTATAAAAATAATAAAATTAGCTATAAGTTCGAAAACCAAAGAATGAATGTTTTTCTAAAAAATATAATATTATTTATAAACTTTTAATCATTTATAAAAAATATAAAATATTTTAGAGACTTATAACTTATTTATATGAGTTATAAAAAAAATTATAATTTTCCTTATTCTTTTTCTATATATTTATTACGATATAAATAATTTTAAGTATATAAAATTCTATATGTGACTGAGTATGTTTCAAAAAAAATTGAATGATTTATGAACACTGTTAATTTAAAGACTATATAGAACTTGATTATACGTGTTTGACAGATGAATTTGGGCATCTAATTACAAGAAAACCAAATTTATAAAATATCTTAATATTTATTAATGTATTAATATTTATTTCAATACTATCTTTTTTTTTGTCAACTATTTCAATACTATCTAATAATACTGTTTCTAAGTTAATCTTTTACCTAAAATTTATAAGGCTCTTTCTTGCTTCTAATTTAATAAATGTCAAAACAGGTTCTGTACGTTGATAAGATTCATTTTGTCTCTATTCAGAACACTTGTCTGGATTCAAATTATTTTTGGAGAAAAGAGAAGAGAAACAAACAAAATAATTTTCTGCATATACATGATACACGTGTAAAGGGGAACGCTTAAATAGTATGATGTGTGTTAAAAACACTTGAGGCGTTGCTCTTCAGCTGCCACCAATTCTTCTTATTAAATGGGACTTTACCCATTTTCAACGAGATAGATCCCCTTATGTACCATGTGAATTCTACCTCGCTGGCATGTTCATATCCTTCCACATCGCCTCGCACTTGCCAGTACACTTACATCTCCAACCACATGTCTTCCGGCAGACAGTACACAAATTCGATTTAACATGTTATAATAGTACACAAATTCGATTTTTTTTTTTTTGAAAAGAATACACAAATTCGATTTAACATGTTATAATTTTATATATACCCATGCTATATATGTACACAAAAAGTTAACTTTAGTTAATCTTAGATTTCTTATTCATTTTAGTTAATCGTAGACACATAATTAAACAAATATATATATATTTATATATCTAAGGGCATCATTAGTGGTAAGGTTCTTATACATGGTTTCTTAACATTTTTAATATAAGTTATAAAGATATTTTATCTAAATAATTAAAATTTAAAGTAAAAACTAGAATTCTCCAATGAATATATGACAGATGGACTCCAAGTCTCTCTAAACACAGAGCTCTTCACGAAGGCATGATTCTCACCAGATTCTTGTACTCTTTCCTTCTGTTCATTTTTAAATAATTTTGTAGCTAGAAACTCGTCGCAAATAGTAGTAATCAGTGCGGGTGCTCTAACATGAACAAGTATGTAAGTAGCAATAAATTTTAGTAACACTAATCGAAAACTGTTGATGAACCAAGGGAAGTTCATTTTAGATCAAAACGTTTCAAAGAGTTCATTATCGTATGTAAGCTAAAAGAAACCACGGTCATCCAGCTCATTATGGAAGGACTATTAGCTGACCAGAAAATATGTGGATTATCAAATGTTTTCAGTGATTATAAAAACAAAAAAAGTTTAAAACAATATAATATTTGGATACCCACTATAAATATTCCAAGGAAGTTAGTACCATACACATATAGCCGAAATACAATAGAAGAGAATTGAAAATAGTTTTGTATCCTGCTTTGTTGAAATTGCATGCTTTTCAGATATGGCAATCTTCCGGGCGACACTGCTTATGTTGCTTATCCTCGTCTGCCTTACCACATATGAGGTTCAACATTATGTCTTTTATTTTCCAATAATCATTTGATATAATTGAATCATATTAATACTTAAGTTATGTGTGTATGGTGTTGATGAATGAATATTCTCTTCAGCTTCACGTTCACGCTTCTGAAGGTGCAGAAGCAGAAAGCAGGGAAGGTGCTGTTAAAATCGGTACGTAAACCTAACACGTATAAAGTATCTTTGTGTGCGTAAATAGCCTTAACTGCAGGAAATATCATTAATACCGACCAACGATAGCGTTGAGCAATAACCAATGTTGTTCGTTTGTCTCTGTGGCAACTGGTCACTTTGGTTTATAGTTTTGACATATGTATGTATGTACACGTGTAGATTGCAGTGGGAGATGCAAAGGGAGATGCAACAAATCGTCCAGGCCGAATCTCTGCTTGAGAGCATGCAACAGCTGTTGTTTCCGATGCAACTGTGTACCACCTGGCACACATGGAAACCATCACCTATGCCCTTGCTACGCCTCCATTACCACTCGCGGTGGCCGCCTCAAGTGCCCTTGAATCTATGCACAGATGTATGCGGAATTGTGCGATGTTATGTTGTTGAATAATATATAGACACTAGTGTTACCTTTTGAATCGATCTTTTACTGTTGTAATCTCTAGAGTTCATATATGCTGCATTAACTGGTGCAAAATCTAGAGCTACTTAAATTCTTTATCAAAAAAAAAAAAAAATCTAGAGCTACTTAAGTTTCAAAATTATTGCAAACTAGAGTAAAGATGCAAGCGAGGAAAATGAGTGATAAGAGACTTATGTTTTCTGTATTTCTCAATATTATATCCGAAAAGAAAAAATATCATAAAATTGGTGTCTTTTTGTGTTTTTTTTTGTTCAACCCATAAAATTAGCGTCTTAACCTCATAATCCGTTAGCTGCATGTATAAGAACCTCCAATCTCAACCTTGATAATGTGTTAGCTGCATTTCGCCTTGAAGGTTTTGAGAGTGATAATGTCGTTTTGACTCTTCCACATTATTCTTTTTCTTCGGAAAAGTTTATTCTAGATAAATGTACCATAATTATATTAAAAATATAAGAACAAAATTATTCACATTTTAGCCTAAATAGAACCAGTTAGTTCAATTTAGTTGGATTGTTGCAATTGAATATGTTTTAAAATAAATAATTAAACTTGTCTGAATTTTATACCGAAAATTATATATATCAAACTAAGTTAATAATAGAATTAATATTTTATTTAATTTTCATATATATAATTTATAAACCATTTATATTTTTTTAAGCCAGTGAAAGTAAAACATTAATCAATTCTAATGATTTAGTTACTTTGTAAATATTTAAATATGTGTATGATTTCTTAGTATATCGCTGATTACTAGTTAATGCAGCTAATTAAATTAACACATATATATATATATGTATGGGCTGACACGTGTATTAGATTATGTAAATGCTTGAAGACATTCCTTTTTTTGTGCAACACATTTTCTTATCAAAACTGCTAAGATTTACTTAGTTCTTTTGTCCTTATATGTAGCTTCTTTAGCCATTACACCAACATTCCTAGTTAAAACTCTAGGTACATAATGAAAAGTAAAACTAAACTCTGTGGCCATTGCCACAATGTCCCGTACTATAGAGGATGCCTCTGTGTTACGGACTTTGAAGATGGTTTGTTCAGCCATCTGCTGATGTAACTCATCTCTAAGTTGCTTGCAATCAGTCATAAAAGCTACATGCTTATATCTTACCTTCCATACTTCTTGAACTGTCATAAGAATGGAGCATGCTTCAGCTTCTAATGGAGAGTTTGTGGGCATGATTGAAGAGGAGCATAAAGTTTATGAATGCCTTCTTTATTGTATAAGGACCATCCAATCCCTCCGACCTCTTTCTCATTAACCCAAGAAGCATCTACCAAGCAATACATAGACGCCGAGCAAGGGAGTACCTCCTGTATGGTTTTAGTTTTTGGAATTGTCTTCCTATCCGATTGTGTACTTTGTTTTGCAAGCTGGAGCGCCTCTCTCCATTGTTGAGATTCATATAATGCTCCATGTATGACCTGTAATATATGTTGTCTATTTTGCTGGAAAATCAGGTCATTCCTCATTTTCCAGATTCTCTTATGATACTATTTAGATTTTGAAGAAGGGAAATTTCCTCGTTGGGTACCTTAAAAGTAGTGGGAACTAGGGACCATATTCCTCTAGAAACTCTACAGTGGAACATCATATGACTAAGAGTTTTATTTTGCTCTCCACATACTTGGCACCAATCCTCTGTTTTATACCCCTCTTCCTTAGATTGTCTGCAATAGGTAAGCTGTTATGAGCAACTCTCCACCAGAAAGTCTTTATTTTTGGAGGAATGTTTAGTTTCCATATCTCTGAGCAAAATTTTTTAACTTCCTCAGATGTTTCTGTTGCCTCAGAAACTTGTTGAACTTCTGGAGTTGTGATCTGTCTTTGTAAGTGATATCCAGACTTAACACTGTAATGACCATCTTTTGTGTACGACCAAATAATGATGTCAGGCTTATGGAAGAAGCTAGGCCGTATGCGAGAATATTACTTGCATCTTGGTCATTGAACAGACTCTTGATTAGCTGGACATTCCATTCCGTAGTATTTTCAGTAAAGAGCTCACATACACGGAGTTGAGGACAATGAATTGGTGTTGCACTAGTGGTACTTGTAGCAGGCTTTGAGCCTAACAATTGATCCTTCCAAACACAAATATCCTTTTCATTGCCTACTACCCATTTAATCCTTCTTTTTAAGCAGACCTTGTGTCTGTATAATGCTGTGCCACCCATAGCTGGACGTGGAGCAACTCCTGGCCTCTAAAAAATCTGTATGACGATAATACTTGGCCTTGAAGACTTTAGCTAGCAATGACTGAAGATGCTTTAGCAGACGCCATCCTTGTTTAGCTAGTAGTGCCATGTTGAAATCTTCCAAGTCTCTTATGCCTAATCCTCCATCTTTTTTTTGATCTTGTAATTTTCCTCCAGCTTACCCATGCAATCTTGTTCTTATCTTTAATAGAGGACCACCAGAACCTTTTCATATAAGCTGTAATCTCTCTGATTAATCCTTTTGGGAGCATGTAACAAGACATTGAATAAGTGGGTAACGCAGTAATCACCGCCTTCAACAACACTTCTTTGCCTGCTTGAGAGAGATATTTATTGTACCAGCTATCCATTTTATTCTTTATTCTGTCTAATGTACTCAAAAGCATTTTTTTTTCTTCCTACCAATTTTTTCAGGCAGTCCTAAATATCTCCCAAAACCTCCTAATTTAGTAATTCCTTTAGTTTCCATCAGTTTGGGAAATACTTTTGGAAAAGGTTATGGCAGATTTGGCATAGTTGACTGCTTGCCCATATGCTTTTTGATATATGGCAAGAACTTCTTTTAATGCCCTACACTCCTCCACCGTTGCTCTGCAAAAAACTAGAGAATTATCAGCAGAAAATAGGTGTGAGATAGCTGGTCCTCCTCGCGAAGCTTTGTAGCCATGAAGCTTTTGATTATGAATCGCTTTCTTGATCAATTGAGACAATCCTTCAGTACAGATAATGTATAAGTAGGGAGATATGGGGTCTCCCTGTCGGATCCCTCTCTGTGGTTGAATTGATTATGTAGGATCTCCATTAAACAATACTGAATAAGTAACAGATGATATACATGTGTATATCACTGAAGCCCATCTGTCTCATTACTGAATCTAGAAGTTTCCACTCAACCTTATCAAATGCTTCAGATATGTCTAATTTAATTGCCATAAACTTGTTTTTTTAGGTTCTTGGTATGTAAAGAATGCATCAGCTCATGGGCAATTAAGACATTGTCTGTGATTAAATGCCCTGGTATATAAGTTGTTTGATTCTCTAAAATAATTTTATCCAACCATGGTTTGAGCCTCTCTGCAAAAACTTTAGAAATTATCTTGTAAGCAACATTTGAGAGACTAATTGGTCTGTAGTCTTTTAGTGTGGGAGGGGAATCCGTTTTTGGGATGAGGCAAATGTGGGTATGGTTTATCTTGGAGTCTAAATGATTCTGTTGAAAGAAGAGTTTAACATGAGAGAACACACCTTGCTTAATGACATTCCAATGATGTCTGAAGAAACCTGCGTTCATGCCTTCATGGCCAGGAGATTTGTCCGGGTCTGTAGCAAAAGCCGCCTCTTCAGTCTCTTGCTTCGTTACTTCTTTGGTTAGCTGACTGTTTATCTCCTCCGTTATTAATTTGGGTATTCCTTGAATCAGATCAGTAGCAATATCGCAGCCTTCAGCAGCATAAATCTTTTGGAAATATGCTTTAATGTCGGATTGAATATCACCTGGATCCGTGTAAATGCATCCTTCATCATCGTCTTTGCATCGTCTTTGAGTGAAAGAATTTATTGTTCTTGTCTCCTGCTTGCAACCACTCTATTCTGCTCTTAGTTCTCCGGTACTCTTCTTGAAGACATTCCTATGACCTAAAGATGGACAATTATCTGATTATATAGACTAAAGATCGAGTACATAGCAAAGAAGAACACAAGGGATTACATACAACCTTGAAACTAACATTCAAAAACCACTTTTATGTTAAAAGATGCTATATTTTCTCAACATTGACTGACAATGAGAGACATTCGTCTCATGCAAAATAGTTATATGTATGCTTATGAACTTTGAAGGTCTTAATCAACTGATAATGGTTTAAAAATAAAGTCAGAAATTATATTGAAATGCCAACATAATATAACACCTTACACCACAATAATTATTCGTAGTGCAAATATTAAAGTTTTTTTTTTAATTGAAACTTCATGAAGGCAGGGAATGATGAAGCAAAAATAATCCATACTAAAACAAAATTCAGAAAGTTGCACATTATCATCTACAAAAATAAGTAAAAAACAAAACCAAAACACACAGAGATGAAATATTCAATTTTCCTTTTAGGGGTCCTCATTTCTCAATTTCCAAAACCTATATTTAGTTTGGTTTGTCATCAGTTTCAGCAGTGCTAGTTTCCTCAACCCCAAAAGCATCAGCTATATTGAAGTTCAAGTTCTTCATCATGGTTCTGCTCCTCCCAACTCCATCTCCTTTCTTCATCATAGCAGTAAACTCTGAGAAATCAATCCTCCCATCCTAAACCAAACCAAACATCGTATTTAGCATCAGCCTTTTAAGACACAAACTCACTAAGAAACAAGACAATATCATGAAGGCTTCTCCTTACATTGTCAAGATCAATCTCCTTGATCATGTCATCAAGAGGAGTGTCACAGAGACCAAACTCAGTGCAGGCTTGTTGAAGCTCATCAATGGTGATATAACCGCTACCGTCTTTATCAAAGTATGAAAACGCAACCACCAGATTCTCCTCTCTCTCCATCTTGTTCATGTGTAATGTCGCTGCTAGAAACTCACCATAGTCTATCGTTCCACTGTTATCTATATCCGCCTGCCAAACACACCAGTTCATGCCTCGTGAGAACCTAGCACAACATCTTTTGTGTGAAGAAATTAAAAGAGAGCCTTACCGCATCCATTAGAGACTTGATTTCTGATTCCATTAGCTCAGATCCAACTCTCTTCAGACCAGCTTTAAGCTCCTCGAAGGTGATTGTTCCACTGTTGTCTGTATCTATCATCTTGAACAGTTCCTTTAGACCACCAATTTCTTCCTCCGAGAGTCTCTCAGCGATTACCTAACCAATGTGATTGGATAATAAAGAAGGAGAATAAAAACTCTATTACTTTGTTAATTCTTTACCCTTAAGGCCATTTTCTTAATCTTGTTCATTTGTGAGAACTGCTTTAGTCGTGACAAGACTGCTGGATCAAGAGGCTTGTCTGGTGCAGCCTGCTCATCAACGATCCACGGGTGACCTAATATATCATCAGAGTAAAAATCAATTCTTACATCTTATTACAGGAACTAACTAACAACAACACACAATCATTAACAATAGCTTACACAATGCTTCATGTGCAGAGATGCGTTTCTTGGGGCTCCTGTCAAGCATTTTGTAAATCAAATCTTTGGCACCTTCTGAGATAGTGGGCCACGGGTCAGATTTGAAATCTAACTTCCCTTGCAAAATCTGTCTAAAGATTCCTGACTCGGTTTCTGTAAAGCAAATGAGAAAATAGGGGCATTAGTAGTGTAGGTGATTCGTTATAGCAACAAAGATGATTTCTTTTTATAAACTTACCTGCCCAGAAAGGAGGAACACCACTTAGTAAGATGTAGAGGATAACACCAGCGCTCCACACGTCTATCTCTGGTCCATAACATTTTTTAAGAACCTCGGGTGCAACGTAATACGGACTCCCCACTACATCATACAGATACTGCCCTGAAGAGATAAAACAACATAATGATAGTCTGGTTAGGCAGTGAAACAGGCTCTAAAGGCATTGATGCATAAGCATGGGTTACACATTTTAAATTAATAAAGCATTTTGACTGGATGGTATTCATTTGTTATCTCAACAAAAAGTCACCTAACAATAATGCTCAAGCAGTAAAGTTGAATTGACCCATTCAACAAAGATCCGATTTTTATCAAAGTCTAGCAACTTTTGTGGATCAAGAAATTAAATAAAGCACATGTTTCACATCTGAAATGATGAAGCTTTTTGCTACAATGGAATCACATAATCTTAGATAAGTTTCAAAAAGATTTGTTCAAAGAAAACATGTTTCTAACCAAGAAGCAATAAATGAACAAACGAAATACAAGAGGCAATAAGATAGCTAATCAAGAAACCATTTTTGGATCAAGAAACGAAGACAAACCCATTTAGCAATCAATTAAGTGTGAAAGCCTGATTGGGAAAGATATATTCAAAGAAAACATGTCCCTAACAATGCTCAATCAATCAAGAAACGAAGACAAAGCCATTAAACAAAAGAATCAATCAAACCTGGCTTGTAGAAGACAGACAAACCAAAATCGGTAGCCTTAAGCTTAGCATCATCATTGGGACTATCAAACAAGAAATTCTCAGGCTTGAGATCTCTATGCATAACACCAAGCGAATGACACGCCTCCACCACGCCAAGAATCGTCTTAATCAGCTTCGCGGCCTCACGCTCGCTGAAATGCCCTTTGGAAACGATCCGGTCGAAAAGCTCTCCGCCTTCGCAGACCTCCATGACAATGTGGACGAAGACGGAGTCCTCGTAAGTCCCCTTGATCCGAACCACGTTGGGGTGCTCCGAGAGATGGTGCATGATCTGAATCTCGCGCCACACATCCTCGTAATCCTCGCGGCACACGAGCTTGCGCTTGGGGATCGATTTGCAGGCGTAGTTGGCGGATGATGATTTCTCCGTGCAGAGATAGGTCGTGCCGAATTGGCCCTGTCCTAGCTTCTTGCCGAGGAGGTAGTGATCTCGTAGTCTTGGTGTTTCGTAAGGGAGAACGCTGCTTGAAGGTCGTCTAGAGCTTGGTTTCTCCATTTTTTTATTTTGATTTTGATTTTGAGAGATGGATGAAGGAGAAGGGAGGAGACGATGACTTTGTTTTGTTTTGTTTTTGTTTTTGTTTTAAGAGTGGGAGAGGAGGCGAGAAACAAACCACCCTTCATTCTGCTCCATGTGCTTGACTCTTTCTTTTTGCAATTATTTTATTATTATTATCCCGTGACCATTCGCATTTACATTTTTTCTTTTTTCAATTTTTACCAACTTCTATTATTACATTAAATTGTATCGAAAGATAAATCTATTTGATTGGGACTGTGGGCGGGGTAGGGACGGGCCATTTATGCAATTTACTACTTTTAATAGCTAAAGACCTGGGAAGACAATTGTAGCTATATTTTGATAGAATTTAAAAAAACTAATAAAAAATTAATATTATTTGACAGTTATATTTCTTACTTAAATATGAATATAATCGTATTTTTGAACAAAAACTATCAATACCGATATCCTATCTTTCGTAGATCAAGTTCTATGGATAAAATTTATAATATACATCATTTTTTTAGTGATGGTAAACATAAATAACGGTACCAAGAAAGTGATATACATGAAAATAAATTCGAAAAAAAGAGATTTATAAAAAATTTGAATTTGAAAAATTATAATTTTAAAAAAATCTTTTTATTTTATTTTTATTTATTTAAATAATTATTTATTATATAAATAGAGAACAAAAATATAAAAGTCTTTTGCCACTTAATAAATAGTGAATTTTTGAAAATGTCTCTTTAGTGATTCATAAACATGAATAACGGTATCAAAAAAGTGATATAAATGAAAATTCGCCCATGATCTTCTCTCGACTTTTCAAATAAGATGCAATCATGCAAGTGCATAGTAAAATCAAATGCGCAAGCATATAGCTAGATAGCAAAAGTAAAATGCTCTCTCCATCTCCCTGTATCAAAATCAAGTTCTTTACCACGCATCCATGAATCATAATTTAGAGGCATATTTTTCTTTCTATTTCCTTGTACCTTCTTCTCTCCAAGGGCCTAACTGATGATCATTATTGGAACACTAGGAACTATAGAAAAGAATAAAATTGTAGCAAAGATGAGGAATGATGAGGACAGTTTTGAGATATTAAGGTGGTTTAGTGGTTCCTTGAGATTTTCACAGACCACTGCTAGAGATCGCAAGTTCGATATTTTGTCGGCGCGGTGGTATTATACTTCTCCAAATAAATCATTCGGAATTTTTTGGATATGAGACATTTCAGGATGAGGTTAGTTACTATATATAAAAGTTTACCCACAACAGTTTTATATTAAAATTTTACCAAAAGAAAAAAAAAAAGAACAATTTTGTTCATTTATTCTCTACGATAAAAAGAATGAGAATGAATGGAAAGAAAAAACTATTTCTCATAAATGATAATATTTTTTAAGAATATTAAAGAATGTAGTGTTTTTTTTTATTCATCTAGTCACCCGTAAATTCTAAAGTTTATCCTATTTGGGAGGGGTCAGCTCACCGGTATGAGTTTTTGGAAAACAAAACATTACTTATTTTACAAGAAAATTTAATAAAATGTTGTAAGATTCCTTTATTGATCCATCTAATATTTTCTGATAATCAATTTGAACTCAAGATTTTTCAAATCAATAATCTTGTTTTTTTCTAATTGAAATTTGATTGAGTAACCCTAAAATAGGGTGTCGGCCGATACAAAACTCCGGCGAATTGGTGGCTACAAAAATGACAACAACTGTAGGTAAATCTATGTTTTTCTTGTGCAATGTTAGTTTTTCTAATCATTTAATTATTAATTTATTTATCTTTCTTTTTTCAACATTAATTTATTTATGGGGAATTGGGTTGTATGACACTACAATAATGTGTAATTAGGTTAGTAGAAAATTACCCTAATTTTTCTATACATTGATACAATTTTATGTAATATTGTTGTTTTGTCCCTAACTCTAACCGGCAGAACTTGCTGAAAATAAAATTAAACTTTTTTAATCTTTAATTGAAGAAAGTTACTCGTGGCGCTATTAGCATCACATTATCTTTTTTATTTGTTTTGGTAACTTTTGAAAAAGTGAAGATTACCGTCGACGGTTTGCTCACCTTCTTTTAACCCACTGATTTTCTCTCCCAATCGCCACGGTCGGCCTCTTCTGCGTTTCTTCGACTCCTCGAAGTGCGTTGCAAAGGAGAAATCGCCTCTACTTGTGAAATTGGTTGCGAGAAGAGTTCGTAAGTGTGATCGGCATGAACGATCACCATAGCCTCATCTCCTTCATATCGGCGATTAGCTTGAGATCTGTTGCAATATTGTAAGTTCTCTGTTTTGTGCCATAGATTATATTATTTCAATGTTTTCCCCATTATTTGAAATAGATTCGGCCATAGTCTATTCTAAGTTGATAAATCTAACCCATCATTTCTGTTGCATGCCCGATCTAGTAAGCTGAGGCAAACAAATTGATTTAGGGTTGAACTTTTCTTGGTTCGCCGTACTCATTTGTTTACTGCGAAGGGGGATAGTCATTTTAGAATGAAAAGTCCTTTTACGATAACTTCTTCGATGATATCATAGAAGTTAGCATTAACTTCTTCGATGATATCATAGACATTTCATATTTTCACCAATATGTATTATGCTATTTATTTAGTTCCATTTGATTTAGGTTGAGGATTTATATTTGGGTTTAGGGTTTATATTTTAGTTTAGGGTATAGTGATTATGGTTTAAAGTTAAGTATTTAGGGGTTTATGGTGGGGTTGTTATATGGTTTATTATTGAGGGGTTGGGATGGGGTTGGTGTCATATACTACTTTTGTTGGAAGTGGGTTAAGGTTGAACACAAATGCATTAGTTCACAAGAATAGTCTCCATTCCATTTTAGATAGTATAGAATAATAGTTCAAAATTTACATATTTTTATTTTATTTTATTTTTTAAATATATTATAATTGGAAATTATATTTAATATTTTGGTTTTGGTTTAGAGATTCGAGTTTAAGGTTTAGTATTTAGATGTGGAGTTGAGTTTAAGGTTTATGGTTCTGTTTCGTATGAATGTGTTTTGTTTGTTTCTATCAAACATAGTATTTTTATAAATGGAATAGAACATCTATATAGCACAGTTAACCTGTACATGGTAAGAAAGCATGTGACATGAATGTATTTGCTTGATTCATTAGTTAATAGTACACAGTGAATGTGATCCATCTCTAAACTCATTGATGTCATCTCTCTTTTTGTTTTGACCGGTAACTTGTTTCCAGTGGAGGTATAACCGGCTTAGGAGAAGATAAAATGTTATTCACTCAATAACGTCAAAATCATAGTCATCTGCCTAATTATATTCTCGATTTTGGCTATCTCACAAATTCACCCTTTATTTATCTTCTTATAAATTTTTAGTAATCAAACACTTCTATTTTTATTAATAATTTTAAATCTAAATTTCCTTTTTACATAAGTTTACAAAATTATATAGTATTATATTTTATAATATTTGGATATATGTAACTAATTATTTTAATATATTTAATAATCATTTAAATATAAATTTAACTATAAATTGATATGACCCCAATAATTATTATGGTTGGTCCATTGCTCCTTGGCCACCAATAGCGATCATGTTCTTCCATTTTCTCTCTTTCGGTTTTGCGCCCTAAAAAGTAAAAAATAAAAAACCCGGATCAAGGGTTAGTGTTATAATAGATGTATTAGAAAGATTCATGGTGCTTATGCTAGAAGTTATATCTTTTGAACTATATTATACTACTTACTTCTGAATCAAGAAAATAATTAAAGTTTATTAGATAAATATGATTAAAAAGAGTATAGTTCATCATCATCTATTGACTCGTTTGGTCCATGCAAATTTCGTGGAATTGTTCCTGCAACTATTTTTATTTCCTAAAAAATGTTCGCAAAAATAGTTAATTTATGTTAATCAATTAAACAGAAAAGTCGTGGAGAGTGGACAACACGTTGTCTTCTGAGCGATACGATATGTATTGTTTTAAATTTTAACTCAACTGGAGATACTTTCCGAAGAATTTGAAAAGGACAATGATGTATATCATGTATGAATACTATAAGAACATGCAATGTATTCTATACCGGTCACTAGAACAAACACATTTATTTAAATGTGCGTGTATCTCACGATGTTAAAGTTTTATTTTCTTTTTAATTTCGCCGAAACATTTGATTAATCATTTTTAATTTCTAAATTATATAAAATATATTTGTTTCCTGGCACTATGACAAATAGTGAATTAAAGAATGTTCAACTTGTATTTCATGGATCTTAAGCTATTTGTATTTATACATATTACAAGATCCTAAATCTTTTATATATTAATTGATAAACATTACATCATTGTTTTGTAGTCACGTGTCACCATGAGAATGAAATTCAGAATTATTAGAAAAATAGGTTGGTCTATCTTAACTTATATTATATTTTTTTTATTAAATTAGCTATCAAATTAATAAATAGTATACAAAAAATATTCTCACACTTTTCTTAAATAAAAGATACGGAATTACCTAATATGAATAACATATATATTACATTAATGATTATGAATAATAAATATTTGATAACAATTTTTGTATCTTTGTTTTTTTTTGTTTAATTTTATGTTATTAAAATATATTAAACGATCACATTAACCATATAATAAAAAATTAAATTTTTTTCTTATATGTTATATTTTGAATTTTTAAAATGACTATAAATTACTAAAAACTAAAAACGTTAAATGTTTCATACTAAAATTTTGTGATCAATGATTTAATTTTTTTGTAATAACAAGATACAAATGATCATAAATCGTATGAATATAAAATCTCATATAATATAAATTCATATTATATATTAATATAGTTTAAAATTAAACTATATAACATATAAAATACATAAATATGTTAATTTATAAATTTGTATTGAAAAAGTATTGAAACCTTAGTATTTTAATTTTGAAATTTTCATTGAAAAAATCGCACATTAGAAATTTTGTGTTTATCATATGAGTATGAATTCTCAATAATTTTCAAATATACGATGTATATATCGTCCATATCATTGAAACTTAGTTATAAACTATATTAAATAAATAAAATAATTGTATTAATTTATTTACCAAAAAATATCGTAAATAAAAAAGAGGTATTGTTTTGATTTATGTGCTTACTCAAATTTAATTATATATATACCTAAATGAACACAAATAAATAAAAAAAATATTTTTATATATATATAACTTTCATCCCGCACAATTGTGCGGGTCATAATCTAGTCTAATATGATAAGAAATGATATCTAAACCGTATATATCTATTTAACATATTGCAATACATTTTCCCTTAATTGGAGCATAAAAATTTGAAATACCAACTTGAAAACGAAACTATCAAACTCCTTTCTATTCAATGTCTTGGGTAAAAATATCGGTCAATTGATCCTTAGTGCTGAGTGCTCACATGAAAATGCTTGATTACTCCTTTTATAATCTCATTTTGACCAGTTCAATATGTTTTATTCGTTAGTGGAAAGTAGGGTTAGAACTGATATGAATAGCCGGTTTACTGTCACACTCAATTGTCATTTCTTATGTGTGATCATGACCCATCTCTCGCACTAATGCTTTAATCCACTTGAGCTCTCTTGTTACCTTGTTCATGGCTTGACGTCTGCAACTGAAAATGAGACGGTGTCTTGCTTTTTAGTTTGTCAAGAGATAGGAGATGCTCCAACTTGTACTATCCAACTGTTAAGAGAACACTTAGTTATGGAACATGTTGCCCAATCAGAATTACACCACCTTGTTACATGTAAGTTGGAGTTAGCGGACAAAATAATTCCTTGTCCGAAAGTGCCCATAAGATACCAGATTGTTTTCAAAGCTTGCACGGATTTGTAATAAGAAAGGTGAAGCTGACATTGAGTGAGAGTGGTTCCAATGCATCTGAAACAAACTTCATGGTTGACAAATTTAGTAGATGATCGATGAACTCATGTCATTTGATGATAGATAATCGCATGTTTGTGTTTGGAATCACTTCTTGAAGAATGAGGCCGCTTCTTTGACTAACCAGTAGAGGGTACTCTGATGAGCGATGAACTCATGTCATTTAATGATAGATGGTCGCATGTCTGTGTGTGGAATCACTTCTTGAAGAATGAGGCCGTTTCGTTGACTAGCTAGTAGAGAGTACTCTTCTTGCGAAATTGAAGAAGAATTATCATCTTCAGTGACTTTGTGAATCATCTTTGCGCCGAATTCATTCTCAGTGATATCATTTTGAGAGTCCACATCTTCATGAGTCTCGTGTCATGTTGATTCAAGTCTTCAAAAAACTGAACCCACCGCAGCTGAGCTTAGTCGAGAGTAGAAACATTTTGAAGAGAAGCATAGTATCTCCTGATCAACGCGACAAGACTTGACAAACCAGATTCATCTGATGGCGATCTGATTCATAAACGATCTCCTTGCCTTTTGTTAGGCATATACAGACTAGAGACAAGTTTTGGTGAGAAACATGTGAGGATCTTGGGTTGATCGCATATACCGGGGGAGGGGGCTAAATGGTCGGGAAAGTAAAGAAAAACGAGAGACATTTTGAGAGAAAATTATCTTTGGTTTCGGATGTAAAGAAATAAAGAAAATCCATCTATTTACACAGAGGAAACGACACGATTTTTGAGAAAATCATCACCATTAGATTTAAAAACTTTGTTATCATTAAAATTAGGAGACCCTCCAATAGACTTGTTTGACCAATTTACTAAAAATTGACCATTTTATATCTGAATATCGCTTAAGGCATAAAGTGCCGAGTTCATTGTCTCGTAAACCTCATTCCTTAAAATTCATCAAAATTGATTTTATCACACTACGAACTCTATTGAAGATAAATTTAGCTTCTTCGTAAAAAAAAAAAAACAAAGAAAGAAAGAGAAAATGAAATACCTAACCGATTTCAACGTATAAATACAAAAAGAGATCGCTAACTCATTCATTCTCGGATTATGATTTTAACCATCACAGTTTTGCCTAAATCTTTAACAATTTCGCGGATTTCAACACCTCGTTATGTATTCACCGATGTTTACGAATAAAATTTTCGAAACTCGTTATATCTTATAAATTGGGCCATTATACAAACCAATCAACCATCCATCTCCATTTGACTAAATTTTCTCAATCCTATTTGTGATTCCATCATGTAGATTCCCTTACATTCATTTCTTCTTTATTTGGTGTCGGTCATCCTTTCATTGGAATACGATTATATTCAACGCACACTGGTTCAGTGTTCTTAAAGCAGAACACGAGTGTTAGTGACCAGAGAGTCCCATATCGTCGTCATTTATCTAAATTTCATTTCCTACTCCGCGGGGTTTCTTACGCATCTAAGAAAGTTTAGGCCTTTTTGTGTCAAAAACGAATATTTAGGATACTTTAAGAAATATTCTCAAAATGACTGTTACACGCAAATTAGAAAAAAAAAGAAAGAAAAAGGATTCAGAACGATTCAGATATTTGTGAGAGTCATACTCTGACCTCGCCTCTATGGGAAACTCAAGCTTTTCTTCCATTATTAAAACCCTAAAAACACTTTTTCAATATTTCTTCCAATTCGTCGCTTCTCTTTGCTAAGCTCGTCGGTACTGTATCCCTTTTACGCTGTGTGTTCGATTTCGATTGAAAAAGAACATGGCTCGTGCTTCGATTTTGATCTTATCTCTGCTTCTAATCCCTCACTTGGCTTGTGCGAAAGTGATGTTGATCGGGAAGAACACATCTCTCTCCTTCGACGACATCGAAGCCAATTTCAGTAAGTTCTCTCTCACTGTCCCATCGATTCAAATCCTTTTGATACCAATTAGGGTTTGATCGCATGTAGGGAAGATGAAAACTTGTTGTTAATTCTAGAAATTGAGGATTTGGGTTTTGTCATCAGGCCTTTGTAATGATGATTGATACTTACTGTTTGGCTTTTCAGCTCCGCTGATCAAGAAATCAGATCAGTGTGGGGCACTGTACACAGCAGAGCCACTCGATGCTTGTTCAAGTTTGGTTAACACAGTGACTGTAGAAGAAGGATCAATCACTTCTCCTTCGTACGTCTTGATCATCCGCGGCGGCTGTAGTTTCGAGGAAAAGATCAGACACGCGCAGAAAGCTGGTTACAAAGCAGCTATTGTCTACGACAATGAGGATTATGGTTTCTTGATATCAAGTAAATTAAAATAATAAAAACACAATCTCTTTAAAGCTTTGTTTCAAACTTAAACTTATAATTAAATGATCTTTTAAATGTAGTGGCTGGGAACCCATCTGGTGTAGTTATATACGGGACGTTTGTGTCGAAAGCGACTGGAGAAATACTCAAAGGGTATGCGGGTCGTACCGATATCGAGCTGTGGCTCGTGCCAAGCTTCGAGACTTCAGCATGGTCAATCATGGCTATCTCGTTTATATCTCTTCTTGCGATGTCTGCTGTACTCGCCACTTGCTTCTTTGTCCGTAGGCATCGGATTAGAAGGCGGCGTGTTAGGTCTCTTGGTGGTGGAGAGTTTCATCGTATGGGGATAGACACGATTAGGAGGTTGCCTGCTACGATCTTTAATGGTGTTTGTGAAGAAGCTTCTACCTCTATCTCTTGTGCTATATGTATTGAAGACTACCGTATTGGTGACAAGCTTAGGATCTTACCTTGCAATCACAGTAAGTAACTTTTGTCTCACATCTCGATGTAAATTTGTGTAATAACATTCTTTATTTGTTGTTTTTTTTTGGTTTGGTAGAGTTTCATGTTGGATGTGTTGATTTGTGGCTTGGCCAAAGGAGATCCTTTTGTCCGGTTTGTAAACGGGATGCAAGAACCATCAACATTGATATGCCCGCATCACCATCCGAACGCACACCTTTGCTTTCTCCTAGCTTGACTCCGACGTCGTCTTTTCTGTTATCATCGTCACCTGCCACAAGCTCCTTTCGGTCATCTTATGATATTCCTTCATCTTCCACAACTATGTATCTCCCCCACTCTCGCTCCCATACAAGCTTCCAAAGCGGGTCATATAGGGGTTCACTACCTATACCGGTTAGCCGGAGCTCAGTAGATCTCAGGAATGCTGTTTCCCGAAGATCTTACAACTCACCTCGCTCTGTCCACTCAAGATATACGCACATACTTAGCCCGGGGAATGCATCAACGAGCTGGGTTGTTGGGTCGTCGTCAAGCCAGCGCGAGCATTCACTTAATATTAATGACTCGCGCAGGTCTCTCTCTCACTTTGCCTCTGCTAGTTCTTTACCAGGCTGCTAAACCGGTGAAAAGGTAACAACGGACTAACTCAAAGGTTCAGTGTCAGGGGCTCATTGTCTTTAAGACGCAATTAACTACTCACTCGAGGAGGATGTCCCTTGGCTGTGTTCTTAAACTAATGTCTGACCCATATGGTTGCTTTTAGCAAACGAAAAGAGGTGAAAAGTGTGTTCAGTGTGACTGTGAGTAATATTTTTCAGCTGTACAGTTGTGGAGAATGTTGATTGTGAGATGAGTGAGTTTGAAGAGTAAAGCGTCTTTTGGTGAATCATTAAGGTAACCATTGAGTCTGGATATAACTTATACGTAGCTTATTAGTTATTACTCTGATTCCTTCTGTATGTATATACTTGCTCCTTCAAATTCAGTATATACTCGACTAGGCTAAGAGAAACTGACTATGATTTTGAGTAGCGATAGTATATAGAAATGATTATAAAATGAAGAAACACAAGTGAGATCCAATAAAGGGTTCTGAAGTGTATAAAACAATTAAACAACGTTGATTTTCATGTAGTAAACTGAAAAATAAATATAACTTCCAAACCTTGACATAAGAAAGAAAAAAACTTCCAAAGAGTTAACAATTTCAATTAGGTGTTGGTATTCCCTTATTTGGTTTGGAAAATCAGTTATTCGGGTTTCCAATAGATTTTTTGGGTTCTATAATTAGAGGTTCCACAATATATATATTAAACCAGAAGTCACGATTTTGATTCATGTGTGATTTTTTAAAAAATAGACCTAATGTATCTATTCCTAGAAAGTCATGTTATATTTAATCTCTAATCTTATCATTTAAATTTTGGGTCTACCAGAAATTTTTATTGGGCTATTAATAATTGGATTTAAACAATAGATGATCCATTAGATTTATAGATAGTATAAATTAAATAGATATAATTTATTGTTGTAATACTATACCTCCATATGTTAAATATTTAAATATTTGTCGATTTTAACTTTTAAAATTATAAATATTTTTTTTAAATAACAAAAATCATATTATCTAACAATGATTAATCTTTACTATCTTAAACCAATGAAAACAAATTTTAAACTATATAGTTTATATTAAAAATTAAATAAAAAACTAAATGTTTAATTATTTACTCGATAATATAAATCTATGAAGCGAAAAGTTTAATTTTTTAAAAACTTTCTAAATTTGTGAAATGTTACAATATCTTTGAATATGACAATAAAACAATATTTTACTAATCTTTATATATATAGTTACAATTTTAATAATGAAATAAAATCGAAAAATTAATATATAGAAGAAGATAGAAATACATGTGAAAGTTTGAAACAATCTATTCAATGAAAAAATATACCGTATTAAAAATTGATAGACACATATATATTATAATATATACCAATTTAGAATTAAAAACAAAATATTTATATAAAAATAAGTGAAAACAAAAATCCGCGCGGTTGCGCGGGTCGAGATCTAGTAAGATCAAATTACAGTTAGATTTCTTTTTTTCTGAATTTTGTTTTTGGATTAAAAACTGTTTCATATGTGATTTTTTTTTTGTTGTTGGTTTATTTCAATTTTGGCAACATTATTTAATTGATTTTAATTAACAATTTAGTTTATTAATTATATTTTATATAAAAATTAAAAATAATTTGACCAGAAAAATAAAATTTGTTACTGTTTGTTAAATTTTCGGTAGATTGACTTGGATTTGCGGTTTTAAATTACATAATTTTAATTGATTCATTTAGGTTTTTCATTTCATGTAAATTTTGGCTCTATGATGCAGTCTTGACTAAGGACTCATCTGTCCAGTTTTGCGCCAATTGATAGTAGGTGAAGTTGACTCCTTTCGTTCTGTTGAGTATTTTCACCATGCTGCCTGTTCTTGAATCATTGAAAGTAGATCTTTACTGTCATTCTCAGAGAGTTGACATGCTGAAAATTGAAGCATTCTTTCTGTAATCCAAATTAGTGCTTCTAGATATGTGTGCAAAGATGACTGTTCATTTCTTAAATCATCCCTTCAAACCCATCCATATCCTGATCTGTGCGTCATAAATGCATGATCCATCCTGTAAACATTGCTCTGTAAACATAAGGCTTGAGCTTTCATTGGATGATGAAATGACTGAGCACTTTCACCTTCAACGTGTCTTACTAGCACTAGAGGATCTCTGGTAGTACCTCTAAATAATTTATCATTACAAGGTTTTTATAGCTGCCAGATTATCCATGTACCAGATTATCTATGTACCAGATTATCTATGGATAAGAGTTCCTATCCATACCAATGTCTTCTATATCAATTTTTTTCCAGAACAGGTAATCCAAATTAATATACACACTGAAATGAGAAAAATCAATGGAAATGAAAGAGTTGATGATAAAGCCCATATCAAAGCTGGGGGACACTCATAATGGCATGATTGATAGATTTGTCGGCCTCTCCACATCGTGGACAATTATTAACACATCAGATATAACGACGTGTCAGGTTCCTCGTAACCACTAAATATCATGTTATAATCTGCCATATTAGATGACATATCTTCTGTGGAGTACTGATTCATCCAAGTAAAGGTGTGGAGCTTTTTGAGACTAGGTTCAGTTACCATAGTCTCAGGCTCATGATAGAGAATAATCCTTGTTACCCAGTAAACCAATTTTACGGATACTGTCCACTTTTTGTATAACTGCTACAAAACTTATCCTCTGTATTGGACTGGTTGACAACCAAACTCTGAATAAGGGGTATATCTTCTGGAACAACTAGGTTCTCCAACATCTCTACATCCCACTCTTTAGGCTCCCCATGTATAATATCATTAACCGTCGTCCTTGGATGAACAAACCAAGACATTAGGCGTAGTCAGCCTCACATGTATAGTAGGAATCCATGGGGTTTACCATGCTATAATCTAAGAAAAAAACATAATGTACTTTATGTCGGATCCCACATATCAATAATGGCCTAACTGCCGATAAGCTCGCCCAGCAGAGATAAGAAGAGCTATCACAGGGACTGATCGCAAAGGCGAGCTGATTCCGTAATACTTTCCTTGAAGAACTCTTGCTAGAAGTGAATCTGGGGATCATATCAATAATTCAATTCTTGAGAAATAAAACCATTAAAAAGAAAATTATTAACCGTATGAATTAAATTCTTCCTTCACTATATATTAAGATATTTGATAGAACAAAGATGTCATTCTATCTAGCCAATGATTTTTTTCCGGATGCATTGCGAACATGGCAAGTTTGACCTCCCATACTGTAACTGGAGATGTGAAATCTTCGTTAATCGAATCCAAGATTGTTATAGTGATGTTTTCTAACGATTCATCCATCTTTTATGGGTTTGAGGACTCAAAAATAGTCTTGAAATAACTTGAAACAATGGAATATAGCCACCATTTGTTAAAACAGTCGAAATCACCTTTTGCCATATCTGATTTTCAGACCAATGATTTAAAATTGATTAATGTTGATTTTGGAAATTTCCCAATTAATAAAGCTCAATATTTTTTCTTCTTTAACTATGCTGATTTGAAGTTTAAGCTCAACTTTGTAGTTTGACCATGTAGAAATAAAGTTAACTGGAGAACAATCTTTACTATACAAAAGTTTCATTTAATTCAAATATTGAACATAAAAGTGCAGTATGAAATGATTTTTGTTTATTTGGAAAAAAGAAGAAGCATATCTTTCAATGTATGTGATAATGTGAAGATGAAGAGATAGATGAAATACAATAATTACTTTTATTAAAAAATTCTAAGATGTTCAAATTCCTAGTTGCAATTTCTAGATTGTTCATTTCACATTCAGCCATCAAGCATTGCTTTAGATTCTTGATCCCCATTGAATAATGTAATGCTATCAACATATTATCCACATATATCATTAGATATACTAACTCATGTATATTCAAGCCTATTCATGCACGGATCCCACAAAATCCTTATGTATCCCTTTTCCTTCATTATACTATCTAACCTCCAAGGTAGTACAAGGACCCTCCGTTTGATCCATGTAAATATCTTTGACTAATGATCCATAAAAACGTGATTTTCACATCTAGCTGGTCCAGATCATAGTCTTGATTTACCACTAGAGTAAGCATAAGATTATAGAGACGGCATACTTGACTACATGAGATAAGACCTCACTGTAGTCGACACCTTCCACATGGGAAAAACATTTTTTTACCAACATAGTTGTATGCCTTTGTTCCTCGACCCTTGGAATTCCTTGTTTCTACTTAAGCACCCATTTACAATCAATCACCTTCTTCTGCTATGTTCTCTCGACCAACTCTCATGTCTCATTCTTGTGAAAAGATTCCATCTCATCTCCAGCTGCCAAGTGTCACTTATTCCAGATTTCCTCCTTTTTCTAGAGAGAATAATTTTGGTTCTTCCTCCATGTCATATGAACTAAACAATGCGTAGGCTTCAACGCCGAGATCATCATACTTAGAAGGAAATTATACTTAGAAGGAAACTTGGATTCCCTTCTCCCTCTTTCCCTTGCAAGAATGTAACACTCAAGAGCTTCTTGATTATTACCCCATCATCACTTTCTCCTTCAGTGGTTTCAAATTCTGAACCATACCATGTAGCTTGTCCTACGTCAATTGAACTAGCTTCACCTTCAAATGAATTTTCTGAGTCATCTTCACCTTAAATTTAATCCCCCGTGTCAGCTCCACCTTAAACTGAATCTCCCTCTCTTGAGTACCCTTACAAAGGTTGTTTGATTAGATCATCGCCAACAAAACCCTTCTATAATTTTTCTCTGTTTGACTTGTTTCTTCTTTCCGATCTTAACCAGGTCCTTTGGTAGACATTAATGTGTCTTCATACATTTCATCCTAGTTAAAGATCAAATTCCTGCTGCTTCTGCACTTTCCATCTTCCTCAACCCATGCTATGTAACCCTTTGTACCATATTAATGCTCAATGCACAGTCCCTTAACTGACCTTGGACTACCAGTCCTCTATGATATATGTACAAATGTAGACATCCAAATCACCTTAGATGAATAAAGTCTGGTTAATATCTGCTAATTTTTCCGCGGGTAGCCTTAACCTCAATAGATGAGCTTGGAGACCTGTTTATTAGGTACACTGCTGTTGAGGCAGCTTCCGCCCAAAACTTCTCCACTAAACCTTTCTTTGCAAACAAACTTCTCACTTTGTTCATGATAGTCCTATTTAACATTTCATATACTCCATTTTGTTGTGGAGTACATGTATTGTGTCTCTTAATCCCCAACGGTTTGCAAAACTTATGGAACAGATCTTTACAGTACTCTAGGTTGTTGTCTATCTTTAGACATGTACCTTCTTGCATGTCTTGTTTCCTACGCTCATATTCCATTCCTGAATTTCTTGAATGATTCATATTTTTCTTAGAAAATATTTTACACATATTTCTTGAGGAATAATCTATGAATGTGATGAAATACAGAAAAACCTGCAAAAAGTTGAGGGGCACCCCAAAAATCTGAATGAATGTACTCGAAGATCCCATTTGTTGTGTGTTTAAACCTCTCCTAAAGCTCTGCTTGTGAGCTTTTTCTAAAACACATCTTTCACATAACTTAATTTTCTTAAATCTTTCTATGTAATATATCCTTCTTCCTCCTTTCCTTTCAGATCTTCCCCTGTAAACCACGTATAGGCCTTCTGCATTTGACCTAGGCTTATTCAAATCATGTTTAATTCAAATCTACTTCTATGGAGTAAGTTGATATGGTTACTTTATGAACATTGATATGGTAAACTGTTCATAAAATAAATAACTTGATCTTTTTCTGAGATGTTGATTTCAAGACTCTCTAGATCAGACACTATCTTTAAGAAAACATCCAATTTCTTTTCGGCTCTTACCCTCTTTAATTATGAAACTGTAGAACTTTTGTATGAATAGATACGGTTAGGCATGTATTTTGTCTGATGATCCATATTCTAATATAAGTGTTCTCTTTCAGCACCTTCCTTATCATTGTATCTGTTAAGCTCATACTTAAAGACTTTTAATCTTTTTGTCTTTTCAGCCCTTTTAGATCCACTTAAGTTTCTGAACCATCAATTCCTTTATCAGCCTCTGAAGCGAGTGCCGCATAATCAGTTAGCACCAAATCCAGCCCTAAGATTTCCATCTGACCAAACATCTTGTGTTTCCACAAGCCAAAATAACTTCTTCCATCAATATCCACCGAAAAATTCCGGTTCGTTGCTCCATTCTATATCATTTAATACCCCTAATGATTTACTTGTAGTCGATCTTCTTGTGAAGCTGTTGTAGCACACCAGCCTTGAATTGAGATCCAGTTAACATGGATTTCTCTGATAATACTTGTGAGATTTCAACCTCTCTGAAAATTAAGACTAATATGCATGAAAAGAACGCACAATGAATTGGTAATCCTGTTCACGGCCTCTAACCGCTACTTCTGGAGAAGGAGACTGTTGTCCTTCAAGTTTCACTTGATCAAAGAAAAGGGCTTACAAGATTTAAACCCCAATCTTTAGTTTTACTTGATAGAAGTTCTGTGGAAAAGAGAAAGAACAAAACCCTTCCGAGTAAGCAAGAAGCAACTCCCTATTCGATTATTTAAAACCTAGACAAATACCTTACTTACATACTAGGTTTTCAAACCCCCCTTGGGGTTCACATGATTTTTTTAATATTTTTTTGCGGGTCCATGAATATTTATGAACCTGTATTTGTCTTTTTATGCATTGGTGAACCTGAACAAGCTTGTCGATTTTAACCAAGAAATCGAATCCCCCTTCTGGATTTGGAACCCTAATACGAAACCCCCAAATCGAATTAAAATCCTAGATAAATGAACCCTAAAACGAACAACCATGTCGATTTTAACCAAGAAATCAAAACCCCCTTTTCGATTTGTAACCCTAAGACGAAACCCCCAAATCGATTTCCCTTAACCTAGAAAGCTCTCGACCTCTCGACCCCAGATCGAATGAATCAAACCGTCGGAGTGGTGGAGACTCACCTCAGATCTTCTACGAGTGATTCCGACAGTGATTTGATCGACAAAATCGACGGGTATCGAGTCGCACAGAGAATCGCCTCAGAAACGGAGAAACCCTAGGTAACGAAGAGGGAAGGAAAAATGAGATATCCAACGCGAAACCCTTTTTTTCTCACTCAACACGCGAGCTCGCGTAGCCTCTCGCTCGTCGACGCGTGTTATGAACCCGTATCTTACGGGCTCACGCGGAAGAGCCGGTTCACGGGTTTAAACCCATTTTCTCTTTTATTTTAATACAACGGGCCTATGATCCCGAGCCCACGAACCGCGCAAGATCCGCCGCTGCGGATGGTCTTACGGTCTTTGACTTGTCTTATACAGCCGTTGTCATGACTCATCCATTTTGATTTTCCTTACTTTTCTAAACATGTATTCGACACAAGTAGATGTTTAATTTGGTTCTTAATAACGGTTTTAGAGTTTTGACACAAGATAACCCGAGATAATATTAATAACTCTAGATATCTTTCACTTGTTCATTTGCCCCTTTTGTTCTAACTCTGCCACAATGAATGACTTTTTGAATTTTTGAATTTTTGAATTTTTGCTATTTTATTTGTCGTGATTATCTGCCAATTATTTTCTGCTAGCCATTAAATTTTTGATGTGTCATAAAAACATAAATTACTTAGGACCATGAAAAAAGACTGCGTAGTCCGTACAAAACGAATGCTAATGGCGTAATATAATCCAAAACAGTATGGTCCGTATCTCAGGTCTATACTGTCCATAACGATCCAAAACAGTCCTGTTCGCTTCATCTCATGTCTATACCGTCCGTCCATAACACTGTCCACATACGTATATACATTTTTTTAATAGAAATTATATTAATATCAACCCGATAAATGGGAATTTTGAAAACGGTTACAAGGCCGACTTGAACAAAAGTTCCCGAGTCAATGTATTACAAGAGTAGTTACGCCCACCCACTAAACCCGGCACATTCCACTATCTCGATTTTAAAATCCTAAGGAACCAATTCCTGTTCTCAACCCTCGGCGATAACCATAAATAGGTGAGGTTCTCCTCGTCGCCTCGGATGCCGGGACTATCGATGTCGCCTTAGGAGTAGCTAGGTCTTGGTGATCGCCTCAAAACTTATAACCGTCTCAATCAATTAAGCGCCAAATGCTAAGGGAGATGGGTATAAAACACAAACCGTGAGAAAATCGCTCCATAGCCCATGTACAATCTCCAACAGCACCGAGACCGTCCAAGTGAAGAGATCTGTGAGGACCTCATACCAGGCCGAAGAGCAGAAAGACGGGAACGGAATGACTGCTATTAATCAATCTAAAAGCTCGCTCCATAACCTGCAAAGACAAACTGGAGACACTACCGCGAAGAAAGTCCCACGGCAAGACAAACTCACGGCACTGGGATGCGCCTCGCAGACGACTGATCCACCGGAAAGGAAGGAAAACTCCTCAGACCACAAGAAGCAACCTGTTCCCGTCAGTCGCCTCCTCCGAGAACCGAAGAAAGAACAGTCTTTGACGTCGAGTTGATGAACCGGTGGCACAGTTCAAACACGCAGAGCAAAACCAGAGCGAGAGCAGCAACACAGAAGAACAAGCCGACAATGTTCAAACGGAAGCCCAAAATTGACTAATCGGGAAGAGAGAAACCTTGTTGAGAAGGGAGTCACAGAACCGCCTCGGAGAAGCCACATACGTATATACATGTTTATAAATGTGTGTCAAATTGATTTAAGTTAAATATTTAGGTAGAATTTTTTTTTTTTATTTAGGCATAAGAGTATCTTTATCTCTACCTTTTAAGTGGATTATTAAGAGGTGGGTCTCACAATTTTGTTAAAACCCACATCTTCCTCTTCTTCAGACGAGTTTGGTGGAGTTATTGTACTGTTCGCGGATCCCACTGACATGTGGTATTCTACGATTGGTTAGTTTTTAATTTTTTTTTTTAAAAAATAAAAATAATAAGAACCCCAAATGGGTTTTAAAGATAAAGATGCTCTAACTTCTCTGGTTTATTTTGCAATAGTTTCCTTTCTAAAGCACACTATTTTTTTTGCGTGGAAAGTGAATACTACCAACTATTTAATTATCTAGGGATATGAATTTTGTGACACTATTTGTATACGGTATAGATCGTAGGTTAATCGTATCTGATCATAAAACTTACGAGTACATGTACAAAAATTGTCAAGGGTAAGAGAAAACATAAGTATATATGTTACAAAAACATATATATACATATATATATATATATATATATATATATATATATATATTACCAGACTACGATATGCATAAATAGTATACCTTTATAATTTATTAGTTTATAAATACGGAAAAAACTAGGCATAAGTATCCGGGTGTCTAATCTAACTCAGTTTGGGATCATTCCGGTCTTGGATTTCGAGTGTGTCCATTCATATATTTTAAAAGTTGGTTCAGCTTTACTCGGGTTTAGTAACAAATCTCAAACATGGTTAAACCCGATTTGAATTCGGGTTTTCTAAACCGAAGTGCGTGATTTGTAGCCGAAACCTAGCCTAAACATGCTAAAAATCAAAGATTTTGCAACCAAAATAGAACCTACTCTAACTTTTTAAAGCAAGAACAAACGTGTTTTTAAACTTAGCCTATATTTTAATCAATAAGTTGTCTTCGTATGTTAAACAATCTACACTTTAATTAATCCATAAACTATTGGCTTTACACTTTCGTTTTTATAAAAATATAAATTTAAATTTATTTACAGATCTAAACAATAAAATATTTATGGATTTTGTCAAAATCAGTTTTTAAGAAGTTTTCTTATATGTGTCAGAATCTGATCAATTAATTTATGAAAATACTACACCCAAAATCAGTTTTAAGTTTTTATTAACATAATCACAACTCAAATAGTTTTCTTTAACCAAAACGTATTTTCTCTTAAAATCTAACTAAATAAGTGTCAACTACACTAACTAAATCTAAAAAATATATGGGATGATTGGTAAGAGCTGTAACTTTATATTTTTTGCTGTAGAATTTAATCTGTAGATTTATTTACTGTAGCTTTCATTGCTGTAGCTTTCATTGCTGTAACTTTCTAAAGCACTAATTTTTTGCTCTGAAAATAAAGCTCTCTACAGCCATATTTTGATTTTGCAGAAATTTTTTTGTTGTTAGTTTTTTAAAGAAAAAAAACCTCGATTGGTTGACATATATAGCTCTAGACTAAATTTTGGCTGTTCCTAGCATCTACAGCCACAACCAATCATCTCCATAATATACATTTTCTTATTTAAGAGACGAAATAAAGTGGATCTCATGTATCTTCTTAATTGTTTCTTCCTTTTGAATTCTTTATTTTTCCTTTTGTAAAATGAATGTTAGTTTCGAGAACATTTTTTTGGAAAATATGTTTACAATCAATATTTTTATTATCCAATCTATTTTTTGAGACGTGTCAAGCTATATCTCTGATGGTGGTATAATCATGATGTATAAAAGCTCTCTCTCTCTCTCTCAATGGATACACCTCTGCCTCGAACTCTAAGACGAGATTCAAAGCTGTGGCACTGGTTCTGAAGCTCCGGAGCTGTCGTCGCCGTGCCCTTTTTTTGTCACAGCCACCACTTGTGAGAAGCTTCATAGCAACAATGGCCAACTTTGACATTTGATGTTTGTCAGATCTTTTGAGTTTATACCTCTCGTAAAGTTTCGATCTTGAATCAAATTTTAATAAATTTTGTTTGGCTGCTTGGTATATTAACATATTTTTCCCACAAATAATTACGACATGAGCAGATTCCCAGATATAGTGTACACGTGAATATCGTTACAATAGTGTACATGTGGACATCGTTAAAACATGTATATTTAAATATAAGAACACATGTACATGTCGAGCCAAGATCGTATCCATGTGGTTAATCAATATACTCGTGTACATAAACATGATGTACATAACAACAAAAATGCAACATGAAGTTTGTTTACTTTATCTGAATGAATCAAAATTTAACACGAACATGATGTACATCTCCAACTCTATCCGAAAGACTCAAAATTTACATAATTAAAACAATTTAGACTTTGCTTTGAATTCTCATGTGGCATAAATTTTGTGTACATATATTCACCATTTGAACATACAATGTTGAAACTTGTAAATCTATGTTACAAATTCGTAAATGTCTAATTAAATGCTGCACCATGGTAAAGTGTACATGTCGACATTGGTAAACAAGTGTACATGTAAATATGTTTATTGTTGATCTACTTAAAATATTTCAGAATGTACATGTCGATATTGGTAAATAAGTGTACATGTGGATATTAAATCTTGGTGTACATGTGGATAATGTACACATCACCCAGTACACATCACACAACCTTATGAACTTTATTTAGTATCAGTGTATCCATCACACTCCATCAATTAAATATATGCTCCAGCGTATAATTACGTTTTAACACAAAAAATTACAAATCTTATTTAGATTAACCAAAAAAACAATTAAAGAAACAAGATTTTTCACAAAATCGAGTTTTTGACTGATTATAACCAACATTTTTTTTGTCCATGTCTGCCAAGTGTTTATTCCTTGATTTTCGGCCACCACCGCCGCGTTTTCGAACACATGTAAGAGAGTTACGACACGGTGACAATGTGGACGACTAAATCTTGTCTCCGGCGAGAGCTTGTTGACTTTCTCTTATGACTCTTCACAAGAGAGGAGGACGAGCAACATGGCTTCCTTCTTTTGTCTTTGAAAGCTTCTTCATCCTCTTCATCCTCTTTTGTCATTAAAATCATTATTTTTTGGATTTTCTGTCATTAAAAATTATTTTTCTTTTACAGAAAGGGAAATAAAACAAAATTAAAAATTGTGGAATTCATTTAGTTTAAAAAAAAAACGTATTTAGCTTGTAATTGTGAAAAACTACTTTAGTAAAACAAACTGTTTTATAATATCTTATTTTTTTCTTTTGGTCACAGGCCTTATAATGTCATAAAAACTTATAAACTGTCGTATAGTGAAAATAACTCTTAATTTATATATGTTGCAGTTTAAACGGTATGTCTAACAGACTGCGCAGTCCGTACAAAAAAAGAAAGGTAACGAATACAATCCAAACAGTATGGTTCGATTCATCTATCAGGTCTATACCGTCCACAACGATCCACAACAGTATGGTTCGCTTCATCTCAGGTCTATACCGTCCATAACGCTCTTCACGCCTACATTAACCATATATTCATATATGATATATCCACATATTTTATATTTATATACATGTTTATACATATGTCTCAAATTTATTTAATTAAATATGTAGGTGTAGTTTCTCTCTTATATTTCAATTGTTTCCCATCTAAGCGGCTGCTTTTTTTAGTGGAAAGTGAATATTACCATCAGCCAGGGTAATGCACGGAGTGCAACAGCACAGGGCCCACATTTGTGGTCAAAATTTCTTTATTTTTAGAGCCCTAAACTTTTAGTTATTACAGTTTTAGTCAATATTTTTTACTCAATAGAACCCTATTTTTTTTTTAGTTTTTACATGGATTGAACTTTCAACTTCAAGTTCACTAAATTAGAAAAAAAAATGGAACGGTAAATCGTATTTTAATAATAAAATTTACGAGTTCATGTACACAAAATAATGTATAGGGTAGAGATATAAAAGGATACGATATAACATACTATATATACAAATATTACTAGACTAAGATCTGCATGATAATTTATTTTTTGTTGAGATCAATTTTGAAGAAGTTTTCTGATACGTGTCAGAATCTGAACTTATGTATATTATGATTAATTATATTGATTTTATAATATGAAACATCAACCTAATTTTTTACAGTTTTTGCTTTATTTTTTAAATAAACTTTAGATTTATTTGATGTCACTAATTGTTAACGTGAAAATGCGTATACGTTTGTCAATACTGGAAAGAAGTTTCAAAAAGAAAAATATCATACTGGAAAGGGAAATTAGTATATGAAAAAAAGACTTGCAATTTTTCATCAAAATTTAATTAAAAAAAATTATGACTGGCTAACACATATCACATATGTAGAACTTGAAAGAAACAAAACTCTAGTTACATGATAATCCACTGCAATATATATGTCATCCTAAAATGAAAAACAGTATTCAGACACATGTATGTTGCCCAATTTTATCACAATAATTAAACACCTAATTAAGACTGAGGGAGAGAATTGCCAAGCTCACCTAGTAAGGAGACAACCCATTTAACTTCGGATGTGTCGCATAAACAGAGTTGTACTATCTGCCCATGTCGACAATTTGACCAGTGTCTTTCGCTTCTTGGAAGACCACAGCACTAGATGCCATCCAAAATATATGAAGTTATAAGCACCGTTGAAGTATTGTCATCCTTAGCTCTAGTTCAATCAACATCCAGAAATGCATAACTGTTAACGGACATGCGAAAATCAATGAATTGTTCTATATGAGTATTTGAGTTCCCTTGAGAAAAATATCCTCAAAATAGATCATAAATCACATAATGATACTTGATGATTAGTGAAAGGTCAGTCACAAAGTTAAGGAACCACACTGAAGAAGAAATGAGGAAACAGTGTTATATCAAGCTCTCGGTTCTTGCATAAGCCCGTATATGGTTTTGTTTACTTTCACACAGTCATGTATCTTTTTATCAATGAAACCATGTGTTTGAACCATATAAAAGTCTTCAGAGAGAAGACACTGCAAGAATGCTTTTTACATCAAGTTGTACAATCTAATTTTCTCACAGCTGTTTGACAAAGTACCAAACGAATTGTAGAATGCTGCACAACATGAATGAAGTTTCAAAATAATCAATACCGAGGCCTTGGGTATAAATTTGTTCATCTAGTCTTGACTAGAAGCATTCCACTGTAACATTCACATATCTTTTGATCCAAAATACATATATGTACATCCCAATAAATTATAGTAGCCGGAACGAGGAACCAAGTTTCAATTTTCACTAAAAAATTTAATAAGTGTTATGTTACTAACACTATATATTAACATGATTCTGATTTCTAGAAAGTTTCAGACCTTGAATTGAATATTTTTGATAGATGTTTTGACATGTTCTTGGTTATATAGCATTGCATCAGAATGCTAGATATATATTTTTAGTTTGTTAGTTTTGGCATGTGTTATGATCTGTTTCTCAAAGCTGGGTTGGCGGACTTCATCAGAATCCAAGTCCAACATATTCTTTAGCTATTAAAATATATTGATGGTATTTCCAACATAAAATATATTAGGTTATGGATATTGTTAATGATTCATAAAGTTCTTATTTTTATAGTTTTCAATATATATACTTTGTCCATAATTTTGGTTGTGTTGGGATTTCTTTCGTGTAGCTTGCATTCATTTTTCTTATTTTAAAATATGTTTGAAGTTCTTACAAAATTTTATCTTTTGTAACATTGTGGATCAAAAACCACAACGATTTAGAGAACCAAGTTAGTGGTATAAAATGTACAAAAACAAAACAAGATGATTGAATCCGAGCATCGTGTGCTAACTTATCTGCCCTTCTATTAATTGTATGAGAAAGTAGTGAGATATTAAAAGATTTGAAAAGCTCCTTACATTTCTGAATCTCCTCCAGGTGAATTATGAATGCATGTCAGTCCATTGGTTCAAACGCCATCTTAAACATTTCTAAATAATCTGGTTTGAAAGTTACTTATGTATGACTCTAAATAAACGCTCCTACCTCCATATGCAATTGTGAAAGACGTATAATTCTTGTCCTCATCCAATCTTCCACTGCTTCTATGTATCCTTACCCTGAAAAAATATTGATCTTTTAGGTTCCCCCGACGATTGATCATAAGAAAGACAATTTTTCAGATAATTAGGCCTCTTTTTCGTGGTTCTGATATTGTTTAAGCAATCTTTAATATATTCTAGGGATCTTGATAAATGTTACTAATGTTTTTATATCCGTTCTACATAGTATTCAAGGAAATTTTCTGGTTTAGGTAGCTCCTTAATAAATAATCCATGTTATAAGAATCAGATAATATTGAAATTAAATACACTTGGGTTAGACAAAACTTGTTAGATAGCCTATATCTTCTTTTAACTCAAATGCAAGAGATAAAACTCCAGTTTACAAAAATAAACACAAAGACAAAGGCCAACGCCTATAATATAAATCATCAATGACAATAGAGACCTACATTAACTCACCCTCAGGGAAGGGTTTAAGAGTCAACGAAAGCAACCTCTGTCTGGATGAGATCATGTAGCCATGACGGACCTCCCAATGCAAGGTAGGACTGGAGCCGCCCATCTCGCAGGACACTCTTTGCTATCTTTGTTGCCATCTTATTGGAGCCTCTTGATTCTACTTCAAAAGCTATGACTGCAAACCCCGAGCATAATGTAGCAATTTGACGAAGTAAGCATCGGTACCTTGGCCATCTTATAGGATTCTGGATTGCCCCCACTAGCCTTTGGGAATCAATACCAATACTGACCTCCTCTAGCCGCAAGTCTCTCAAGCTCCTAAGAACCCACAGAAAGCAATTCATCTCTGCTGATAACCGGTCAGGTGACGGAATCAGAGCATCCCTTGCATGCATACCGACATCACCTCTATGATCTCTTGTGATCCATGCTCCCCCTGTAAGGAGTTAGCCTATATCTAAAGCGCCATTTTTTCTGCTTTTCTTTTTTTGTCATACTTTTTTTTCCTATAAATGTTAATCGTGAAACATCTCTTGAGCAATCATGATATTATTCAAAATCATTTTTTGACACAAAGGCGGATTGTGAATATGAGATAAGATCTTATAGTAGTCCCCTCAATCTGGTGTCAAACCTTAAAAATAATTTTATAACTCACATTACAAAAACTTATGTGTCTAGTTAACTTAGTGATTTTGTTTTAGGAATCAAAGATATTTTTGTAGTTATCATCTGACTTGACCATTTCGTTTTCTAAATGCATCACAGATTCAATTGTTATTTCCAAATTAAATAAATATTTATTATATACCTAAACATAAACTAATAATAAAAAAATTTGGATATGAATAGTATAATTACAAAATTCTCATAATATTAAGACATTATATAATTTGAAAAATTTCTGTCTTAACATATTGAATATGAAGAAGCAATAGATAATAATATAATAAAAATAGTTGTGGATCCCGCTCTAAAGCGCAAATTATGTTCCAAAATAATTTTGATATAGTAACAAAAAAATATTATAAAATAATGTGATGTAAATTTAATCTTATTTTGTATTCTTTAAGAAAACCATATGTTATCTATTGAGTAATATAATTTTCTTAATATTTTCACAATCTTTTGTAGTTTTGACATAATTTTTCTTTGTGCACAATGAGAGTCAAATAGGGGTAATCCATTCACCTGACTCGCCAAGTTTGATGCTTTTGTAATCGAAATAGACTACTTTATATTTCTAAAATCATTTTTAATTGGTCGACTTTTGTTTTAATCAAACTGGTCTAATCTGTTTTTCTTAGTCCATTGCACAGAAGTTTCAATCCTATTCTATCACACTATATAATCAAACAATATAAATATCAAGTAATTTCTAATATTTAATATCTAATTTTTACCAATTTCAAATACTAATTGATTATGATATTTGTATCATCTAACTATAAGAATTAGCTAAAGAAATCTTGAACTAACAAAATCTTAAAACTATGATTGATATTTAAATTTTTTTTTCCACTTTTCAATTTCTTATAAGTTATATATGTTTTTAAGAATTTTAATCATAACAAATATACAAAAATATATTGGATATTTTACTCAAACATCATAGCGAAACAAAGAAGTAATTCATAGCAATATAATATAAAATATATAATATTAACAGATATAGTTACGTCTGTTAAAATATAAATATACATACGATAATTTACTCCATAATTTTGTATGAATTTGAATCTGAGAATGAACAGTATAGATCTGCATCTTCTATAGTAGCCAAGATTAATACTGTCACTACAAGAAAACAGCGGTATTCTGACGGACATTCCAACGGAAAATGAAATCCTCGGAATATCCCGAGGAATTTCCGAGGAAATTCCGAGGAAACACAAATTCCGAGGAAATTCCGAGGAAAAATGTGTTCCTCGGAAAAAAACCGATGAATTCCGAGGAAATATTATAGCCGTTGGGGGATTTTACAAAATTCCGAGGAAATTCCGACGAACTAGCCGTTGGCGTCGGAATTCCGTCGGAATTTCCTCGGTCTGTCGGCAGGATTTAAACTATAAATACAAGCAGTCCTCTTCCTCTTCATTCGCTCCATAACTTCATCCTCCTTCTTACTCTATTTACACACGAATTTGATTCATAAAAAATATGTCTTCTTCAAATTATTTTCGTTCTTGGATCGATCGACCTCATTTGGATCCGAACACGAGATTGCTTACGGAAGAATACTAACAAGGTATAACTGAATTCATGAGGTTAGTTCACCGACAACCGAAAGCAAAAACAGGTATGTTAAGATGTCCTTGCTCTAATTGTAAAAATAGAAAGGTTATTAAAGAGTGAGATGTTTGGACTCATCTATATTT
>NC_027750.1:18221334-18221626 GCF_000695525.1 Brassica oleracea var. oleracea | reverse complement strand
CACGTATATCCATCGATCGATCCGTTTATAAAAAACTTACAAGATTTTCCGAGGACATTCCGAGGAACACTTGAGATTCTCGATCGATCGATGGGATAATCTAATCGATCGATCACATTGTTACGCTTTGGTCCATCTTAGTGATCGATCGATGCGTTTTTGGATATATATACATCGATCGATCCGTTTATAAAAAAACGTACGAGATTTGGTTCTCGATCGATCACATTGTTACCCCAAACCCTGTTTCCTCGGAATTTCCTCGGAATATTCCGACGGAATTCCGAGGAAG
>NC_027750.1:18170185-18219681 GCF_000695525.1 Brassica oleracea var. oleracea | reverse complement strand
CCTCGGTATATTCCGAACGTTTTTTTATAAACGGATCGATGGATATATGTCCAAAAACGCATCGATCGATGAACTTCCGAGGAAATATCCCGACGAAATTCTCCCTCGGTATATTCCGAGGAGATTTCCGACAAACTAGTGATCCTCGGAATTTCCTTGGAAATTTGTTTCCTCGGAATTCCGTCGGAAAATTCCGAGGGATTTCCGAGGAAAGAAGAAATTCCGAGGAATTATTTCCGAGAACTTTTTTCGTCGGTATGTCGTCGGAATAACGTTATTCCGACGAAATTCCGACAATTTTTTCCCTCAGTATCCTTGCTGTTTTCTTTTAGTGTGTGTCTGTTCTATAAAGAATATTTTTATTTTTTTACACATATTAAGAAAATATATTAAATATAAAAATATCACAAATGCATCATTTCATGTTATTTTCGATTTTTAATAAAATTAAACCAATAAAATTAAGTTTACAATTTACTATTATTAAATAACATAGAACACACAAAAAACTAACATAGAACACACAAAAAACTATTTCTACTAGATTTATATTGGTCATTAAAATCCAAACTTTAAGGATTTTATATCCAGAATTAATGTACGTTTGTGAAAATAGTTGAACAAAATCCTTTTATGTTTACATATCTAGCCAATGGAAACTGACAATTAGGGTGCTTAAGTACTTTAGTAGGCTTGATCTTGACAGTTATCCTAATTGAAAATGAAAGTTTGTGATGTTTAGATAATTGATTAAAAGGTGATAAGGGCCACATAAGTGGACTGTACGTGTGTTTATGTGTGATCCACATCTTAAACATTTAAACGTAATGAATTATTTTAGCATCTTGATTCATTTAGTAGTGGTTCCCTATCAGTTACTCACTCATTATCCATGTTTTCTATCTTTTAGTCAAAATTGTTTATGTTTTGTTAAGCGTCTGTGTTTATATATAAACCATTCATTTCTAGCAAAACACCTAGAATCTGGAAACAAAGAATCTGTTTCTAAATAAGTTATTACTAACTGAATGAGCTACGTACCATCCCTGGCTGTTACTCGTGATTTTTAACGACAAAAAATGCATGTATCGAATGAAATATCCAACTGTCACTCGTATTGCAAAACCACTAAAAAACAATAACTTTTTTTTTCTTTTCCTTTAAATAAAAAAACAAGGGAAAATTGCCAAAACAAAACAAAAATTCAACATAATTGTCTTTTTAGTATAATACCATCATTAAGGTGTCCTTTCAAGAAAATGTTTTTCATAATCCCAAAACTAACCCTTGATTAATCAAATTAATCAAATAAATACATTTTAAAAGTATTTAAATATTAAAAAATTATTAAAATAAATATTTAATTAAAATATATATATATATATATATAATTATAAGTCAGCATTTTATAATATATTAATAAAATAATATTTAACGTTTTTTATATTAATATAAAAATATGATATACACAATTGAATTCAAAATAATTATTTAAATAAATACATTAATAAAAAGAAATGAATATATTAATAAAAATTTAACTAACATAAAGGGCACAAAAAAAATAATTTTTTTTATAAGTTGTACATTTAAATTTACAAACAGATATTTCCAAAATATCGACTAAAAGTTTTTAGTCGATATTCAACAATTTTTAGTGTATGTTAACTATTTTATAAATTATTTAGATATCTTAACCTCTTATTAAAGATTTTAAATGTTTAATCATATTTGATAAATAATTTTATACTTTAAACAGTTATAATAAGTAAAACTTATGAACTAATATTTTTACGATACTTATATATTTAAATTCAATTATTAATTTTAATATATAATGTTAATTAAAAATAAAATATTCTCATGCATAGCATGGACAATAACATTTATATATTCCCAATGATATACACAATTGAATTTCAAATAATTATATATATAAATATATTAATAAAACTAAAAATACATATACATATATAATTTTTAGTCGATATGTGTTTGTACATATATCAAAAATGTTGAATATATATATCAAAATATATGTTTGTAATGTTTAAGGCAAGCACAGAGATTAAAAATATTTTTAGAATATTTTTGTGACCAAATATATATTTTTTAGGAAGTTAGAATATTTCTAATATTTTTAGAATATTTTCTTAACTGAAATTTCCTAAATTTTCGCAAAAATCAGGTTTTCTTATCCGTAGAATGCACTTTCTACACTGCGTAGAACGAAGACAAAAATCTCCTAAGCAGATTCTACCTCATGTTACCGTCAAAGTAATGTCTAGATTTCACATTCCGAGAGTTGTAGAATATGTAATACAAGTAGAAGAGGCATTCGACAGAAAAGTAGATACAATTAGTAGAATTCGTATTTCCCCTATTTAGAATTTTAAGTAAAATTAGATTGTTCGTTCTAAAAAAGTAGACAAACATGTTTAATCTAGAATTCACTTTCTACTAACTCATTTTCCGTAGAAGATGAATTTTACTTTTAGTAGAACGTAATTTTAAAAATTAATTTATCAAATTTTTGAACAAAAAAAAAATTAGTTTGTGTATATGAGTGTTTTATCAATTATTTCTATTTCTTACAATTTTTTATTCATAAAACTATTTATTTTATTAACTTTTAGAATTGGAAAGGCTAAAAGAGAAAGAAAAAAATGGAAAAAAAAAAATTTTATACCAAAAGGAAAACCATGATGAATTTTTGTGCATAATTTTCCTAATAAACAATAACTTCGTTAAGCCAGTCACAGTTTTTGGCGTATGTGAAGAAATGTAAAACCTTGTCGGATAGTATAAATTAAGTGAATGTAAACGTATGGAGACAGGAATCATCTTCTACGAGCAGAACCATGTGATTTTCCTCAGTCCCTTTATCGTATCTCAATATATGACCCATATAAAAATTAAAGTCATTGACTCTCACTAAGTCCATTATTCTCCCATGCACAATCATCGCTAGGCCCTGTCTACCTATCTACGATAACTTACACTCAACACACATACTTACACTCAACACACATATTGACATATATAGATGTTTTATTCGTAAGTTCATTATCCATACAACAAATTACAGAACTTACCCATGTGAACTTGTATTTGTATCTTATAGCTAATCCGTTTGAACCGCAAGCTGATTTATGTTTTTTTACTAACAAGCTGATTTATGTTTTTTTACTAACAAGCTGTTTTATGTTTATATGTCAATTAAATCTAGATCGTTAGATTCAGCTCTAAATGTAAAATAGTAATCCACATAATTAATTAACTATACAAAACTCAAAATACATACGACGGTTAGTAGATCCGCCACACAGTATTATCAAACAGTGACCCAGGTTTAAGAAACAATAACCCAAACTACTCGTAACGTTTAGCAAAAAAAAAAAAAAAAACGTCAATTATATCATATAATAATATATATGTATGAAAATTGCGTGAATGTATCCTAGATGGCACGCATCCCCAAACCCTATATAAATAATGTATGTAAGTATGTCCAAATATATTGAGGCACCCAACTTCCTAAGCGAGGTGGAAACACAAGATCCCACTAAATCCGTTAATGTCTTGTGACTCACAGCCAACACAAATAGGTCACTACATTAAATAAACTATATATAACTATGCCTAACAAGGTCACTGACATGCATTTCCACCGAGAAGAAGAAGAAGATGCTGGAGCGATCAGAAGATCATCCTCAAGAACACCGAGAGGGCATTTCGTGGTTTACGTTGGTACGAAGTTGGAAAGATTTGTGGTCCCCACAAGGTTTCTGAAGAGCCCTTCGTTTCAGAATCTTCTAGAAAAGGCTGCCGAGGAGTTCGGTTACGCGGAGGCTCACCCTAATAAGATTGTCTTGCCCTGTGATGTCTCTACTTTCCGAAGTCTCGTCATGTTCCTGACTTCTCATGACAAGTAACGCATATATCTGATGTGTTATAATTTAAATATTGTGTTGTACCATTGGATCTTAATTAATCTGCGAGTGTAAGTTCTTTGTTTATCATATGTTGAACATTATCTTAACGCGCTTTTGATTTCCAACCTAACACTACGTAAAACTTAAGTACGTATTGTATACGAAACATAAAACTCAAAAACTAAAATCAAATAATGGATGAATTATTAATATTCTGAGACACTTTCATTACCACGTTTTACAGAAAGAAAATCTTAGCAGGTGGAAAATTTAAAGAACCCTGAAGGTTTTGGCTCTGCCTTATATACAAATATCTAAACCTAATTGGAGATCTATAAATAGTGAACCAAAATATACAGAAAGCTACTAGTACCTAAGACCATGATTAATGGGGATTCTTAGGGGTGGGGGTTTTTAGCGTAATTTAAGAACCGGTTCTTAAATTAAGATAATAACTCCACTCCTAAGAGCATCTTTAACGCGGTATACTAACGCGTTTCTTAAGGAGTGGATCCCGCGCTTTTGATAAAAACGGGTTTCATAATCGCGAGTTAAGGAACGGTTTCGGTCCGTTTCTTACACTATTTTGCGGGCCCCACGACACGTGGCGGCCCGCGATTGGTTCTGTTATTAATTTTTTTTTTAATCAGATAAAACAAAAAAAAAAATTTAGAAACCCAAAACGGGTTTCACCCGATAATCATGCTCTAAGAACCCCCGTTAATCATGCTCTAAGACCATCTTTAACGCATGAGATAGTTGGCACGGTTTCATAGGTAGCTTTTTTTATTTTTTTTTTATTTTTTTTTGTCTTATTAAAAAAAAATTTAATTAAAAAGCGAACCAATCGCGGACCGCCACGTGTTGGTGGGTCCCGCGAACAGTGCAAGAAACACTCCAAGATCGGTCCTTATTTCACAGCTCTAAGAGCCGGTTTTTATAAAAATAATGGGACCCACCCGTTGGAAACCTGCTAAGGACCCCGTTAATTATGCCCTAAATACCCAATAAGAAGTAATCAGTTTTCAGATATGCTTGTATCTCAACATCCCCTTTGAAGTTGGAATGTGTAGATAAAAATCAACCAACTTTAGAAAAGTACATCAAACTCTTTTTCATCTAAATCCTTCATAAATCATAAGCAGGTTTCAAAAATCACCCCGTAGTCTCATAAACATGATAAGCAAGTAAAAAAGGAAGCATCCAAACATACAAACATTTGTTACACATGGAAAGTACCAAAAGACTTTACATCTACAGAAATTCGGCCCAAGTCTCATAAACAATGATAAGCAAGTCAAAAAGGAAGCATCCAAACATACAAACATTTGTTAACTCTAATCATATAGGGTGCCATTAATGGAGTGTGAATTTTCACCGAATTGGAATTAACTGCAAACGGACATCAAAAAGATTAGTTACAAATTTTGGTGGCTGAAATTAACTAGGCAAAATAGGAAAAGCATAGGTTTCTTTAAGAAAAATTATCTTACAATACCAAAAGGGGAATATGAAACCCTCTGAGCTATGCTACGTCGGATCGGAAAATCAGCCAGTAGAAAGCTTCCAAATCGCCACATCATTCTTTTGTTACTCGAAAATCAATTCACGTGGGTTCAATATATAAATAAGCCATGGCCCGTTTTTAACTAGCCCAAACTTCTTTACAAACACTCTGCGTCTTAAGCCGTCTCCGACTCTTCATATTCACGATCATCGTTTCCGATTTCTGCAATCCAACGTTTATGTGGAGTTATCACCACCACCCAGTCACGCTCATTCAATTTTGTTGTTTGTACCTATCTTAATAAAGATATTTTATCCTTTCATCTTCCTTTCTTTCTCCTCTGATATAAACCCTACATCAAAGCTTTCATCCAACAACGATCTACGACCTTCATACAACAAATTGCATTACAAAGTCGAAGGCCTTAGATCTTCAATGAAACTCTTATGCTGTGTTATTATTTGTTTCGGTCGAATCCCATCTATGTGGATAATTTGTCGCCCAAGAAGATTCAATAACGCTTGCAATCCAGTTTCTCTAAAAATGTTTGCTTTTAAAAAAATGTTCTTTCTCTATTGTGCATGTGCAATAGATGACGAAGTTTCCAGGTTTAGGTCATTTAGCTAACGATCACGTCACAGGGATCAATGACTGTATTTCAGTTAATAGAACCTTTCTTACGTTATTAACAAATCCACTGATGAAAGGGCAAGTGGAAGGTCTACGGCTGTTTACCTAAATGTCCCTCAGAGACACCTTCTAAAATTATGACTTGTTCATAAGAAGCCATCAAAAACAAATCTATTTGACAATCAAGCAAGAAAAAGCACGGTAAGAAATTCTCTACAGCCCACACAAATTATTACCTGATCCTGCCACTTAAAGTCACTTCCAGTGAGTTTTTCAATGTCTGGACTTATAACATTATAGTGAGCTTAGCTTGGGCTCACTCAAATGAAAAAAAAAATATATATATGTGTTTGAATTGTTTTGTTGCTGTCGTAGTGATTCCTATTGTAACTGTTTTTGATATTGAGATTGTTTTTGTGATTGTGTTTGTCTCTGAGACACAAAGCTAACGTTTTAGGAATTTGAACATATTTAGAAAGAAAGCAGTTGGGGGCAGTAATAGCGATATCAACAACCTGGATGGTTTAATTGGTTTGCGAGGAGGTTTATGGAAGAGGGAAATAGAGAATGAGCTAGATCACCGGAGCTTGAGGATCAGAATCTTTCAGTTACGCCATCTGTCCTGAAAATGTGATTGCAGCGTCAGTGGTGGTGAAATTTGCTAAGAAGAATGCAGGCCATGGAAACATGTCTTACACGTCGTCACTAATCTTGGGGCGATGCAGGTTATATTGAAGCTGAAGGGTTATAATGGATCTCATGTAGAAGGGTAAGCTTTGGAGGACTATATGTTTTTGAACTCTTCGTGTGTGCCTATATGAAGCCACTGGAGTCTCCTAATCTTCAGAATTTCTTTCTTGAGAACAAGCTTGAGAATGCACCGAAGGATACCCTGAATATGAAGTTTAGAAATTCACAATATTTTCCTATTGAAGCACTTGACATTCTCTTTACCTGATATGTACCTGAAGCTGCATAGGATACTTCTCTTGGACGATGATGTAGTTGTGCATAAGGATTTAATGGGGCATTGGGAGATTGATATGAACAGGAAAGTGAATGGGGGCTGTAGAGACTTATGCCGGTTTGTTCCATTGGTATGCTCAGTACATGAACTTCTCGCATCCTTTGATTAAGAGAAGTTAAATCCGACAGCATGCGCATAGGTTTATGGAATGAAATTCTCTGATCCTGATGCTTGGAGAATAGAGAAGTGCACAGAAGAATACCTCTATAGTCAAAAACTGCAGCCGACAAGAAACTGCTTCTTTGTGTGTTATTGGCTTTGTTGTGTGTTTTATGAACTGGCCACGTGCTCATAGTTATACCTTTTTGTTAGTCTTTTCTTAATGATCTAAACAGCTTGAGAGGGGACAGCTTCTAAAGGCGGATCCATACTTGGGGTTAAGAGAAGGAAACATCACTTTCCCTACTGAATCATAATTTTCTGAGTCTCTCTTAGTTTTACAGTTACAGTACTAGACTGTTGAGAATGATTAAAGCATTACGAGATCTTCACTTCTTCCTATATATGATAATATGTTGCGTTCTGTTTCATTAGAAGTACATTTCCCGAACCAAATTAAGTCTGAAAGATTGTAAAAATAACAGATGTGTTTATGGCTTTTGATTATGCTCATTAAATCGGATTACAATTTTTTTTTTAATTGTTACCTCCTGTCTATTAACATACCATTAGATTTATCCATAGTTTATTTATAGTGTTATACCAAATAAGTTTGTGTAAAGATCAATTTATGTTAGAGAATCACTAATCAATGCATTTTGAGAATGCTTAAATTTTAATAGAAAATTTCTGATTTGCTTCTAGCTATTCCAACTCCATCTTAATTAAGCTGTTTAATAAATAACTTAAGTCTAGAATAATAATGGAAACTAGAGATTGATCCACACAGATATTGATTTTTACATTTTTATATATTGATATTTATTTTCCATAAATAATGTTATATATTTTAGAAGAGTCGTAATATAACTAATTGTATTGAAAAGATCTCGACCGAATCGGTTAATATGGTTATTTTTGTTACAAATATCTGAACCTATTTCAGATACATTTGTTATCTAGATATTTTTAGGTTCTATACACGAGAACCAAACTCATCCAGACCCAAACTCATCCAGACCCAAAGCACTCAACTCAAAATCCACACATAAATTTATAATATTCAAGCGGAGCCTAATTAAAAAAAATGATATCCAGAAAAAACAACATGTACCTAAATGGATCTAATATTCAGGCCTAACTTATTATATAAAATAATAAAAGACTCTTTCTATGTGTTTAGCTGATTTAAGTAAAATAGACAGAATTTTTTATTTAGTAAAATAATTATATGGAGTAGAAAATTAAGTGAAAATAAATGTAATACATTTTTATTATTTTGATTTAATTTATTATTTTTTTTTATCATCTTTATTATTTTATATTATTTTATATACAAAACATGTTTTTGAATTATGTTTTTGGCTACGTAATTTTTCATCGATTGAAACTAAAATAATTTTTTTTAGTAAAAAAACTAAATTGAACGTTTAACCATATGCAAAATTCAGTTATTTTTCATTTTTTATTTTATAATTGGTGCAAAGTTAATGTTGATTAACTAATAAATAAAAAAACTGCACTATTATTATTATGGTAATATAATTAATGATGTGATGTATTGTTAAGGTAATATATATAATGAAATTGTTAAACTGAGTGAAATATGGAAATACAATTAGTGTAATTATATTAATGAAATTACTAAAATGACACAATACTTCTTTTTTTCAAACAATTTTCATTTACACTGCTATCAATGTTTTCAAATAATTTTCATTTATACTACTATGCATGTTTCCAAACAATTTTCATTTATATTATCTATGTTTCCAAACATGACCAAAAAATAATTTCGTTTTAGTAATATACATATGTTTCTACGCTAACATACAAAGTTCATATTGAAATCTCATACATAATTCACATTTTTATAATACTATAAAAAATTATTTTCAAAATAATAAATATCAAAATATATTATTGAAAAAAGATTATAGCTTCAAAATTTAAATATTTATTGAATCATCTTTATTGGTCATAAAATTTGCAGATTTAAATATTCAAAAGGATCACACATTTATGAAAATATTAATGTATATGAAATTAAGGTTATTAACCTATTCTTTAAATAATAATTTTAAATTAAATCAGATGATGTATAAAAATATATGATATACAAAAATAATAAAAATATTAAAACTGTTATAGATATAGAGTATTTGAACTCTTAATAAAGTTTAAACATGATTACCAAAAAATTAATAGAAACTGTAATTATGTTTACATGCAAATTATATAAAAAATAAAAATTAATGATATTCTAAACAAAAAATATTATCTTTCAAAACATTTCACTCTAATTTTAGAAATATAATATCAAAACCAGTAAATGATATAATATAACACAAAAATAAAATTCATTTATTTTAAACCTTGAGGTTTAATTTATAATTCCTCCATTTCAAAAACTTACAGTAAAAAACTCTAAAAATTAATAATGTCAGGGTTCTCATATTTTATTAATTTACAAGAAAATCCTTTTAAGATTTATATATTTTAGTGTATGTTACTATGTTTTATGTAAATATATGAAGAACATATGATTTCACGGTATATGTATTGATTAAATTTTATAGATACAAATTATATATTGTTCTTATTCGATTATATAGGGTATACAATAAATGTAAATGGATTTTAAGTGTAAAATGAAAATAACATTAAAATATTTAGAGATATTAAGAAAACTAAATATAAACTTTACTGTGAATAGAAAACAAAATATACAATATATTGATTATTAAATTGTGTCATATTTTATATTAGCTCAACTCAGAATTTTTTTTTTAATTTATAGTGGTTATTAATTTCTCAAGTATTAATTTATGTTTTTGGAGTTTCACACATATTAAAAGCATTTTAAATTTTGATTATAATTATATTATTTTTAAAATTTCTAATTCCACAAATTTTAGCCACTTAAGTTCACTAAACACAAATAATTTCTTTTAAATTCACAGTTTACTACTATTACCTTATAAATACACTATTGACAACGTAAAAATGCATTTGAAACATTTTTTTTCTAAATTTATATTTTATTAATACAGAGATATATTTATCATTAAAATTATAAACGAACAAACCGCCCATAGTGTGGTAAAACTTCTAGTAAGAATAATTGCAGATAACATGCAACAAACACGATATAATATATTTATGGTCTTATATATGGTCTAGGACTCAGAATATAATCTTATAACTAGACCCTGACCCATGCGCCAGCGCAGGTATGAATTTTCGGTTTTTGTTTATTTATTTAACTAAATGATGTATTTGTAATATTTGTTGTATTATATTCACCAAGTAAATAATTTTTTTGGCATCTTAACCATCCATTTATGTCGAATATTCGATATCATATAAAAAATTGAACAAGTAGACGTAATTAAGGAATTGTAGACGATATATAAAAACAATGGTTATTAAAGTAAAATATGAAGAAATATTATATTATTACTTAGTATGGCATAAAAGATTATAAATTAGTTATACATGTTTAAATAAAATAAAATGATTTTTAAACTTCTATGAAAAATTTAACATATAAAAAAGGGCGATGAATTAGTCATCAAATTGTAAATAATTTCATAATTTTATTAATAATAAATTATTTATAGTCTTTGTTTTTCGTCTAGATAATTATTAAATGTCCATAACATTAATATGTTAAAATGTCATATTATGAAAGCCCATGTTGTAACCGTTTTTTTTTCGGGAAGTGTAACAAAAACAAATTACCTTTAACTCTTCGTTTTGTTTAAGTTTTGTATCGGTAAAAGATTAAAAAAAATCTCTCTATCTTTATAAATGTTCAATTTGAAGCTTATTATGCAAAAATCATATGCAAAAATCATACCCAAATATAGGCAATTGGTTGGAATCTCTATATCTTTATATTCTTATAAATTTTAAATTTATTGTTTCATCTTCTGAAAGCAAATCAATTACTGAAGTAATAGATCAATTGGTTGAAATCAAATTTATTCTTATAATTAGTGTAATTATGGTTACAGTTTCTATATTTAATAGGTACATTAAAGATACGACATTGAAGATATTATGTTTTGATTAATAGAAGATATTGGATTTTGAGTTTGTATTTATTGATTTGTTTTTTTTTATAAAGCTTAGAAAATCAATGAGATGATTGGTTTGTTGATACATCCTATAAAGAAAACGAAAGCTATAGGTGGTTTGAATATTGTACATCGATCGATGCATGATGTAAGTCGACTATATAAAACTTGAGCATGATCATTTCAAACTAAAGCATAGGTAGGTTATATGCATTTGTTATATTGTAGTTAATATATTTTAAATATTACATAAGTCAAGTGATTCACGTTTTCGTAAAAATAAAATTTAAGTTCATTATTGGGTTGTACTCGTCCGTAATAAGCTACCTTAAATATGATGTATTTTTAGGTTCATTTAATGACATTAAGTTTAAATTTGATTAAAAAAATCATTAATTTAACTGGAAAAGACCAGCATTAAAATAGGTAGGTTCATTTAATGATACTAAGTTTAAATTTGATTAAGGAAAACTCATTAATTTAACTGGAAAAGACAAGCATTAAAATAAGTAGTTTAATTTAATTCTTAATAGCATGAAAGTGTAAATAAGTTAAAAAATTTAGGAATATTTTTTAATGGGTACTTATCTTTTTATTGCAGCTGCAATCACTATATCTAACAAACCAATACATTTATAACTATTGCAGCTACAATCACTATATCTAGCAAATCAATACATTTATTGCACCCAAAAAAATCAATACATTTATCTTTTGTTGTTTATTGTAAGATATATGCATTAGTCCACCAAGTTCTAACAAATTTCACCAAAATCTGCAACTTAGTTTTCGTTGGTCATGACGCTTGACCAAATACTAATTCAAGTTATTAGATTCAATGCTATCATGTTTCTAAACTCCTAGATCAGATTTATAAACATACAGTAAAAATCATGCAATAAGAACAAGTAAAGATGAATAACATGTGCTTAAGCCATTTAACAATAAAATCGAAGTAAGTTCTTATGCAACCATTAATGTCCTTCAACCTAAAAAATTATCTACTTTGACATGATGCAGAGAACACAACATGTTTTCAATATATATCATTATGGAAACCGAAAGAAAAAAAAATAAAAGAAAAAAGTTTTAATAAATCTTCTTTATATGGGATACAAAGCGAGTTCACCTCTCTGGAAGCTCTTCAGAGTCTAACTTACTCTTTTTTTTTTGTGCACCAGTCTAGCTTACTCTCTAGATTCGTGAATTTGATGTATTTAGGTTTCTATTAAACAAAAAGCTAAAACACGCACACACATATATACAATACTAAGTGGGTCTATGGTTAAGTAAAAAGGATAAATACAAAAATTACTCAAAGACAGAGTCACCCTTGGACACATAAGAGTTGTAACCAAAGTTGGCCAGCAGTGGATAAGTCTAGCGGTGCTGGACTGAAGTTGGGTCGCCCTTGGTCAAATATGTTATCGCGGCCGAGGTGACGCGGTATAGCCGAGGTTAAGCACAATGGAGAGGTCGCCCTTGGTCAAATATGATCGAACAAAGATCATGGTCGAGGTTTGAATTGTGCGGCCAAGACAAATCATGGTTAGAAATATGGCCACCCTCATTTATGACAGCATTGACGTTGCGATACATGGTTTAGCACTAGCAAAGGCTTGGGCCATGTTGTCTACGGTTTCTCCGTTTGGTCGTGAGATGAACATGTTTTCACTAAATCTTGTATATATTTTCAACCACAAAATTAAAATACTTCATTCCTCTTGCATATGAAAGCTATATCAAAGGTCTTAGTTGCATTAAATTTTTGAAAAGGCCGGACCTAGAAGGAACTTCCTATGAGGTCGGACTTCTTGAGAATATGAAGTCTAGACTGTTTTTGTTTTGAAATTATTAATAGATCATAACATAAGCTTATTTTGCTAATTTTTGCAGCATCTTGATGTTGTACATATATACACTTATAATAGCCAAAATACGAAAAAACTACCTCTAATTATAAATCTGATCAGAACTACCTCTAAACTCCTAGATCAGATTTATAAATTACGAAGAACATGTTAATGTTTGAACTCTGTTTTGACTTGAATAAAGAGGCTGACTTTTGTCAACTTTCTGGTGGTCTTTCAGGCAAAACCGGTGGTTGTTATGACCGGATTATCAGCTCGTTAAAAAAAAATTGCAACGAGTACTACACAATCTAGTATATTCATAAGTCAAAAACAAATGTAAATTGAATGAGAAATAATGGGAGTGAAGTGAGGAACTCGAAATGTAAAACATTATTAAAATTTTGACCAAGTGTTAAAATTACCAAAGTCCCTCATCGGGTACATGAGGCAAAGTCGAGTAGCATAAATAAGTTCCCACATTATCATGTACACAATAGATCCTAATCAGTTTATGATTAACCTAGGCAAACAGAGTAAATCAATAAATAGCAGAGGTGAACAAGATAGTTATTCAGTTGATTGATTGATTGGTTGAGGTTGTAAACAATTATGAAAAAGTAGCTAGATCTAGGGTTTTAGGTAATCATGATTATAATGATATAGATGCTCATGTTGTCAATCCTAGAACTCGAATTCTAATGAGAAAGTATTCTAGCTTCCTCGTACAAATCAATCATATTGACTAAGTCGAATATCTCAGTTGTCGCTTGTAGATACGGATCCAACGTCGATCGATGCTATGAGATTAGCGTCAATCGATAGGTTCACTAGTCTTGAATCAGCTGATTTTAGCAATTCTAGCTCAAGGGTATTAATTCAGATAACAGACCATGTCGTCGTGTGCGCCTAATTATCCTAAGTTCATGGTTCTAGTTAGCTATTCTAGAACACAAGAATTACAAACAATTCCTTGAAGAAAATCTTATCACCTTAGTGGATCCATAGTTTGGGCTAATCCCTTATAACCCCCTAAATCTAACAATAGTAATTACTCAAACATAGCAAAGCAGAACATAATAAATATCTGAATAGAATGCATAAATAGAATAAGGTAGAAAAACTGGAATTCCAATACAAATCTCCGAAGAAGTCTTGGATCTTCTCTCCAAACTACTAAAACCCCTAAATATGTTTGATGTGAAAATATGAAAGTATGAAAGCGTGTGTTGCCCAAAACAACACACACTTGTTGTTTGTTGGTCTTGAGAAAGTGTCGATCGATACCGATTAAGGATTATCGATCGATACACCTTTCAGCCCGTCGATCGATGCAACTACTGAGTTATCGATCGAAGTTCCTTCTAGCAATTTTTACCGCGCGGGTTTGACTTGTTCACTAGGTTAAAACTTGTCAGTAATTCTTGTGGGACTTGAGCTTAAAATTGGTTGGAACCCAATTTGTCTTCCGCGCGCTTCGCTGTCGATCGACAACACAGAGTGTGTGTCGATCGATTATTGCCTTCGCCCATCGATTGATAGGGTGGTCGATGGCCAGCTACGGGTCTTTATCATTTTATCTACAAAATGCACCAAAATCATCACTTTCCTCCAAATCACTCCAAAACCTGAAAACATACTAAAAAGACTCCAAAACAACTAATATGTATTTAAAAACACCAATATACTATGGCTAAAAATGGGTAAAATCCATGGTATATCAAAGATCAAGTGTGCTTACTCATGGATCACTTTATGGCCTAAAGCAATCCCCAAGAGAATGGAACTACAGGTTTCATATGTTCATGATCAAGCATGGATACTTGAGAAGTGAATATGACATGTGCGTCTATCTAAGAGGATCAAAAGTGGACGACATGGTCTATTTACTACTCTATGTTGATGATATGTTAATTGCGTCAAAGGAGATGAAGACAATACAGAAGCTGAAGGATCAGTTGAGCACATAATTTGAAATGAAAGACCTAGAAGCAGCTAGGAGAACCTTGGGGATGGACATAGTCAGGAACAGAGTTAAGGAAACGTTGTACTTATCTCAGAAAGTACCTAGCTAAAGTTCTCAAGACATTTGGCATGGCAGATTGCAAAGCAGTATGCACGCCACAATGTTCACAGTTCAAACTAAAGGCCCTAACTAAAGACCAAGAAGCAGAAGAGGTAAGAGAGATGGAGAATGTACCTTACTCCAGCGCAGTGGGAAGCTTAATGTATGTCATGGCAGGATCCATACCAGACCTGGCATACGCAGTAGGGCTCGTGTGCAGGTACATGAGCAAACTTGGAAGGGACCATTTGTTAACAGTCAAATGGATCATGAGAGATATACAAGGAGCTTTGTATTTGAACTTAACTTTCACAAAAAATGAGGAATTCAAAGTCAGAGGCTAGTGCCACTCGGATTATGCGTCAGACTTGGACAAGAGCAGATCAATCACCAGTTATGTCTACACGGTTGGAGGCAACACCGTCAGTTGGAGATCATCGCTACAAAAGGTGGTAGCATTGTCAACCACTGAAGCTGAATGCATGGCTTTATCGGATGCAGTAAGGGAAGGCATCTGGTTAAAGGGAATTTGTGAGGAGCTGAAGCTAAATAAGGGAGAATTTGAAGTTTGTTGTGATTTTCAGAGCGCAATCTATCTAGCAAAGAATTTTGTCTACAGAGAGAAGACTAAGCACATTGCAACGAAGTATAACTTCATAAGGGAGGTGATTGCAGACGGAGTAGTGAAGCTGATGAAGATACATACCTCAGTTAATCCGTCTGATATGTTGACAAAGACGCTACCAGGAGAGAAGTTCGACGGGTGCTTGGCGAAGCTGAGCATTATTGAAGCTTGATGAAGCTTGTCCATCGTTGTCTTTGGAACTGAGAAAGCTACAGAAAGGCAGAGGGGTCTCGGAAGTCAGAGGAGATAACCAATCAGAAAACAGAGGAAGGATTCGAAGTGAGGACAAAAGAATCAAAGTTTCAGGATCGGGAAAGGAGACAAAACAAGTATGCTTAAAGCTTGGTCGGAAGTCTGAAGTTCCGGAGGATCTAGGGTTGGTCGCAGACGCATTGACTCACCAAGGTGGAGATTGTAAAGTGTGGTGAGAAATGGGCTGCACAAAAATGGGCCACTTAAGCCCAATTCCTAGTATACCTGCGTTCAGAAGTAAGTAAGTAAGAAGTGGGCCTCGGTGAATAAAGAGTTGAAACCTGAAGACTTGCATGTTAGTGAGCTGTGCGTCGTAGAGGATTACAGCTTATATAACAAATCGTAGCGACTTTTGTTTTTCTCAATTCTAGACCTGAAAGAGAGAGATAAAAGGCGATCGCCATTGTTGTAACCAAGAAAGCTTCTGTAAACACTGAGATAGTGGATTACCAGGTCCCGATCCTGAAGGAGATGTACCTACTCTATTGACACAGAACTCTAAAAGCTTTGCGTCTCTTTTTACTCTGGTTTCTTTGTTGTTGTGATTGATTGATTGTGTTGTGGAGTCGCCAACCTACACAAACGAGAGAGATCAACAAACGAGTGAGATAGAGAGGTAGTGAGACGATTACGAGAGCTAGATCGAGCTAGATTTTTCAACATTAATGTTTCCTTTCCCCTGATTTTCATTCATGAAATTGAAGATCCTCTTTGGGTGCTTTCTGCTCACTTACACATTCAATAAGCAGCCATGAATATGATCATTCTACATCTTCGAATTGCAAACTCGGTAAGACTATACTATTTTCAGTTTACTTATACAGATCTTGTTGTATTGGTAAGATAATTAATAGTGGATTCTATTTCTATTCGTTTTGTTTACAAAGAGTTTTTGGATTTAAAAAAATATTAACTCAGTATAAAATTTAAACAGGTTGTTATTAATCCTCTAACGCAGAAATAATTGGTTTAGAATATTGGGATAACGACGTATATCACATTGAAAGGTTTCAGATTAGAAATCTTGTTAAAAGTAGCCATCAAATTTTTTTGGAATGATGTTTTTAGGCTGCTGTTTTTTTTTTTGCCTTGAAGTAGTTAAGATTGTTTAGAAACCGAAAACTCATACATATATGAGCTAACTTGATGTCAAAGATTAAGTGTTGGTTGATTTTGTACCTAAAGATTGATAATTAGACACAACATTTTTAGGAAACTTTCAATTGCAAACAATTATTATTTGAGTACACATTAATAATCACAACCCTATATGACTAGGACCCCTATTTTGAATTTTATTGTGTTATATAATGGCATGATTTTGAGTATATATGCGATCGCTGTAAACAGAAATTTCCATTGAGGAACATTGAATTTTTCAACTTATTTCTGTGTAAAATTCGTCTTATGTATATGTGTAATGTTTAGTTTGAAAGATTGATTATAAGAACTGTTTTATATAAGTACATTGAAGAATAAAAATGGCAATTAAAGTGAGAATTGCGGGTTTGAACTTTAATATACACCTCAAGTTATAACAAAATATATAAAATCGAACAAAAAATAAATATATAAAATTGTTTTTAAAAGATACAAAAGGTTGGAAAAAATATACTCTGATATGATAAATCGTATGAAGTTCATTGTACAACAAATGGTGTGTAGTATTAATGTTTTATGATACAAAAACTTGGGAAATTATTAGGTTGGACGACATTTATTGGTCAGTGGCATAATGTGTAAAATTTCTAGTAAAAAAGAGTGTCCATATAACTCATGGTCAGTGGCATAATGTGTAACATTTCTAGTAAACAAAGAGTGTTCATATAACTCATGAATGTATGAGAGGCTGACACCTCAGCTGGTTTGGTTGTAAATACTTACAAAAAATAAAGTTACTATTTTGCTAATGTTCCTCAATTAATATATAAAAGATATTATATACTATTTTCATATTTCAATTTTACTTAAAATATTATATGCTATTTTCATATTTCAATTTTACTTATAAAATCATAAATAGATATCATAGTTTATATTTGGTTTTGGTTTAGTTATTAGAGTTTATGATTTAGTATTTAGGGGTTTGAGTTGGGGTAAGGTTTTGTGTTTAGGAGTTGTGAGTTGGGTTACAGTCATATTGTTGAAGTAGTATATATCGCTGACAAATTGGAAAGTTGGGCAATTGGAGAATAATCACATAGTGTGACTTTTAGAGCCAACAATCACTAACAAAAAATACCAAAGTATTTCTCGACTGCATCTTCTGGTTCCATACAAACCGCTACACAAAATAACAAACCAGTGAGTAAACTGAACCACCGATAAATCAATAACATGGTCGAGAAGACATCTATTTTCATAGAAAGGAGACATGGTTACAAAATCTTCTGTCTAATATATTTTTTATAATACTTTCAATTTGATTAAGTTATTTTGATTTATTATTACGCTGGGACGTTGTTAATTATATTTGAAGGAAGTTCACAAATAAAGGACATACTTTTTTTATTGGTTCATTTCTTTTATTTATTTTTTAAATTGTCAATTTAGTTTAGAGACCAAAATGTTTGACTGAATCAGATTTAGTGAGAATTCAAAATTCTTTATGAGTTTAAACTGTTTGTCCTTATGATTTACTAGGGGAGAACCTTCATGCAAGCGTGGGTGTTTGGTTTTAAACTTGTCTAAATATTGAAATATATGTTAATCTCATTAGGGAATCACGCGATTCTCCAGCATCTCCGTCGGTGTTCGATGTGACATCCCGTCTGCTCGACGAGACGGGCTCAGCAAAATCTAGTATACTAGGAGGTGTTCCTCTCTCTGGGGTGACTCGGGTGGGCTTATGTAGCGGTAGGCTCAAAGAACTCCGTCGTTCTGGTGACTCGTTGGCGAAAGGTTGGCGTATGCTGTTTGAGGACGGCGGCGACCCAACCGGAATCACATGTCAGTCATCGGGGTTGGGGTAGAGCTCCGAGGTAAGGGTTTGTTTTGCGGTGTCAGTGGATCTCACAACTGGGATGGCGGTTCCCCTTTTTCTTGAATCTCGTCGGCTCGTCTTTCTTTCTTTTCTCGTCGGCGAGAGTGGATGAGCACAGAACTTCTTAGACCTGCGAGGTGATGAAGCGGTTGCAGAAAGTGGCAGTCAGGGTTTCGGAGTCATTCTTCATCCGAAGGCGAGACGCTCCGTGGGTGGCTCTGTTGATGGTGACTGACGGTGGATCTGGCGGGACTCGACACCCCTGTCGTGAGAAGTCGCCGGAATCTAGATCTGGTGGTTGTGGTGTCAACGGAGGAGGAAGCATACTCCCTCAGTCTTCCCCTCAACCTAAATTCCTTCTTTTTGTAATATGTGTATTTTCCTAGATTTAATCACTCGTAACCTAGGGTTCGCGTTTCTCCAGTGTACCGGAATAAGCCGTAGTCCCTGATGCCCTTCGGGAATGGAAAGAATATTTATGTTTAACTATTTTCTAAAAAAAATCAAAAAATAACAATCCGTGAGACCGTCACTCTGTTAAGATAAAATTGGGTGAATTGAGTGAAAAACCGAATATCAATGAATGCAAAAATATTAAGAAAGTTATTAATTTTTACCTGAAGTAGTTGCATGTTTGTTTTAGATCTTCTGGTGCATGATCTCTTCCAGTTGCTGGCTCGGGGTTAGGTTGATCTAAGCGCTGAGGGGCTCGGTTTCTAGATTCGTGGATCTTTATTTGGTTCAAATTTCCTTTCTCTAGGCGTTTTCATGGCACTAGATAGATAGGGAGAAGACTGTGAGGCTTCAATGAACGTAGGCGTTGAAAGTAATTAGTGATTATAGCTGTAACAAAAATATTAAATATGTATCAAACATGTTAGCCGCATTGAATAGTATTAACCGGTTTGAGTATGTTATGCAAAGATTGTCTGTGGCTAATAACAAACGTAGACGTTTAACTTCATATGTACCCGGCTAAAATTTTATGTTTTCTATTAAATATAATATTAATTTCAACAAATTGAAACACAAATGCTAAAAAATGTTGATATTAGGATAAATATTTCAAAGGTCGGCTAAAATTAATATTAGCTATCAATAAGAAAAGCTTAGATGTCTCACAATGGATCTTAAAGATTAATTCAAAATAGAAATGAAAATATGAATAAGTAGTTACATGTTAACAAATTAATTAACAAGCTAGTAATAAAACAAAGAGGTTAAATCAAACATACAAGTAACTATATGAACACATTGTTAAATGTTAGTAAATATGTTAACATTTTAATAATGAATCTTAACATAATTTAAATATTCCTGTAAGATTATAGCTGGCTAATTTTCTATTGAATCAAATAAATATGTAAAAAATATTAAATTGTATGATTATTGCCAAAAATATTTTTGACAAATTAAGCAAGTATCAAGCCAAATCTAAGATCTCCATCACTATCTCCTGTTGGTTCATATTTCTTCTCTTCCGTAGCAGGAGCAGCAACGACAGCTCCTCCACCAGCAGGAGACGCAGTGGCAGCAACATGCACACCACATCCACTGCCACCAACACCGACATCTATGAGAGAACCTCACGGTTTTACCAGAAAACAAAAACCAGTCTTCATCCTTCTTAACGACCTTCAATTGTCTGGAAATAAGGAAACGCCCAAACCAGCCTGAGAATGATGATTTCTCTGCAAATTTTACGAGTTTTTCGAAGGGAGAATCACTTAAGACTTTGACTTCATCTTCGTCAAGGGCGTTTAGAATTTTACTGATAAAGAAATGTTTGTGGTAAGGGGTATCCCTTATGCCAAGCGGTTCTTCACCGATAGCGAACAACCTAAAAGGAAATGGTGGACTAGGGGATACAAGACCGCTGGTAGACATTAGAAGCTTTAACGATTTCAGGTGGTTTTGAAAGGATGAAGGAGTAATTGAGGAGTTGAATCTGGATTTTAAGCTTCAAATCAATGGAGATATTGACATGTGAATTTAAAAGAAGAGTTGGAAAGAGTTTTCGAGATTAGAGAATTTTAAATTTAGGTGAAATATTTCAAAAATAATAAAATAAAGAGAACAAGTAAGATATTGACATGTGAATTTAAAAGAAGAGTTGGAAAGAGTTTTCGAGATTAGAGAATTTTAAATTTAGGTGAAATATTTCAAAAATAATAAAATAAAGAGAACAACTTGTGAACGCTTTCGTGTAGGAATGGGTTATCAGAAATAAATCTAAACTGAAGATTTGAGAAACTTGCAATCCGTAGGTTAGGATCAAATGGAATAAGAGTATAAGTGTCATAAAAATTTCGACACAACCGAAGCAAACAAAAAATGTGTATACACTTAAATATGACATAAGACTTGTGTGTAGAGTGCAAATACCCTAAAATTAAACAAATATGGAATTATTTTTTAAAATTAATATATTGTCCACCTAACTAGCCTTGGGACGGATCCGGATATCCGAGAAATTTAGGGTATCCGGAACCGGATCCGTCGGATCCGTGGATTTAATATCCGGATCCGAATTCATGGTTTTCAGATATCCGGGTTTCGGATTTCCGTCTCGATATTCTATTATCCGCGGATATCCGGATCCGTCAAAATAATTAAAAATAATTTTTTTAACAAAAAATACTAATTTTTAATATAATACAAAAGTTAAATATTTATAAATATATTTATATATGTTTATAATATTGTAAAAACTAAAACAAAATATTATAAGATTAATTCATGTATAAATATTAATATATCAAATATAAATATAACTATTAATAAAATTTAAAAATTTAATGTATTTTAAAAATACGGATCCGGATCCGGATATCCGGACCTAGAAATTAAGATATCCGGATCTGGATTCGGTTTGCACGGATCCAAGATTTTACTATCTTGATTCGGATCCGGGCACCCCGGATATCTTATTTTTGGAGCAGATCCGGAACGGATCTCGGATCGAATCCGGATCTCGGATCGAATCCGGATCTCGGATCGAATCCGGATCTCGGATAATAAGTCCCACACCTACACCTAACCGAATAACAAGCTTAAGAAAAATTAAATAAATATTGTCCACCTACCAGAATACATTGGGGTTTGCTTTATGTGATTAAAAATTATTTTTAAAAAAAGGGGACGGGAAACCGATAAATCGTGTATCCCAAGTGAAAAGTCCAATTTGCCAAATCAGACAATGAGATTCAGAAGTACTCCTCTGTACGTCGCAGTTTAATCCACGTAGACCATAAAGCAACCGGTCATAACCGGTAAACCCTGTCTCTTAACGTCGACATTTTTCTTACCAGACCCGTGTTAGTGTTTCGGTCTGTCTCTTGACAAGTCCCGTTTTGTCTTCTCCCTCTCTATAAAATAACAGCTTCACTCGTCATGACTCTTTTTTCCCCTTTTTCCACTCACTTGTCCCCTTCTCTCCCATTCTCCGGCGACATCGCCGGCGATCGTTTTAACCACCGCCGCTACAAATTATCCTCGTCTCCGTAGGTTTGATTTCCTTATATCTCACTCACTCTATGTTAAAACACGTATGTATCTGCGTCTTTACCTACCAATCTTGTCTTGAAATTGTAGATCTGATTTCTCTTCTCGAGATCTGTTCTTTGTAGCTTCCCCTGAAGTTGACTCTAATAACGTTCTCATGGATCTTGATCTGTTTCATTTATTAACATAATTTTCCTAATTAAATTAAATATGAAATAAATGTATTGATATTCACTATTTTGGATTATTATTCCGTTAGATAATTCTTTTTTATTTTATCATTGATATGTTCCTTTAATTGTTTGGATAAAGTATTATTCTGAACAAAAGAAAAAAGACAGCTAGATTCAAAGTCAATTACTGTTACTAAACTAAGCAAATCTCTGTTTCATGTTTTATCTTCAAGTAACTGATTCTTGTCTCTGAAACATCGTAGATCTTGTCCTGTCCGTTAAAACAAAAGAAATGGAATGTCCTAAAGAACCATTGGAATCACAGTGTTCTTTATCCGAGATGGATGATTTCGATCTGACTCGAGCGTTGGACAAGCCGAGGCTCAAGATCGAAAGGAAGAGATCGTTCGATGAGAGGTCGATGAGCGAGTTATCGACTGGCTACTCAAGACATGATCTAGACATGGCTCATTCCCCTGGAAGCAGGTCGTTTGTGGACACACCTCTCTCTTATGTTAGGAACTCGTTCGAGCCTCATCCAATGGTTGCAGAGGCCTGGGAAGCTCTGAGAAGGTCGATGGTTTTCTTCCGTGGTCAGCCCGTTGGTACCATTGCGGCTTATGACCATGCCTCTGAGGAGGTCTTGAACTACGACCAGGTAATAACCAACACATATAATAAACCCATTATATTTTCAGAGATATGAGACATAAACTTTGTGAAATAGTTCTACCAAATGAGTTCAACTCGACATCCTTACTTTTAAATAATTAATGTATTGTTAAAAAATAAATTGTTTAAAATACCACTATCACTTTTCAAAAATACACTTTATCAATAATATTCTTACATTTGGGTTTAGGTTTAGTGATTATTGTTTAGGGTTTAGTATTTAGGGGTTGGTTGGGTTTATAAACTTCTATAAATGTTTTTTAAATTATTTATAAATGATTTAAAAGAGTTAATTTAATCTTTTTATCACAAATTTAAGGTATTTATGAAAATAGTTATCTTTTAAAGTTAAATTTGAAAAATGGTATCAAACTGGTGGTAAAACTAAAATTCCCTTTAATTAATCTTTGCATTATTAATTTTTCACAGGTTTTGATAAAAAATAAAGGTCACACTAATTTTGTTTTGGTTAAGAGCCTTAAGTCCAGAGTATAGAATATCTCAAAACTTTTGTAATTTTGGTTTTGTCTCTAGGTGTTTGTACGAGACTTTGTGCCGAGTGCACTGGCGTTTCTGATGAACGGAGAGCCAGATATAGTGAAAAACTTCTTGCTCAAGACACTTCAGCTTCAAGGTTGGGAGAAACGGGTCGACCGGTTCAAGCTTGGGGAAGGAGTTATGCCGGCGAGCTTCAAGGTGCTTCATGATCCTGTCCGTAAAACCGATACAATCGTTGCTGATTTTGGAGAAAGTGCTATAGGAAGAGTGGCACCGGTTGATTCAGGGTTTTGGTGGATCATACTTCTCCGTGCTTACACAAAATCCACCGGAGATTTGACTCTGTCTGAAACACCAGAGTGTCAGAGGGGAATAAGGCTTATACTCTCGCTCTGCTTGTCTGAAGGGTTCGATACTTTCCCTACGCTGCTTTGTGCTGACGGTTGTTCCATGGTTGATAGGAGAATGGTAAGAACATTCTTGTGGGAATCTATAATCATAAATCTTTGATGATTCTTACCAATTCTTGATTTGTAGGGAGTTTATGGATACCCCATTGAGATTCAAGCTCTGTTTTTCATGGCGCTGAGAAGTGCCTTATCGATGCTGAAACATGACGAGGAAGGTAGAGAGTTCATAGAGAAGATTGTGAAGAGACTTCACGCCTTGAGTTTCCACATGCGTAACTACTTCTGGCTCGACTTTCAGCAACTCAACGATATCTACAGGTAAAATGAATATTCATTCGTATAATATATGGTTTGATGTGACTCTAAAATGATTAAACTTCTGTGAAGGTACAAGACGGAGGAGTACTCACACACGGCGGTGAACAAGTTTAACGTGATGCCGGACTCGATACCGGATTGGGTTTTCGACTTCATGCCTCTCCGTGGAGGATACTTTGTTGGGAATGTAAGCCCGGCTCGTATGGACTTCAGGTGGTTTTCATTGGGCAACTGTGTCGCCATCCTCTCTTCTCTGGCGACTCCTGATCAGTCGATGGCCATTATGGACCTCCTCGAGCACCGTTGGGAGGAGCTGGTTGGTGAGATGCCGCTCAAGATATGTTACCCTTGCATCGAGAGCCATGAGTGGCGGATCGTTACCGGTTGTGATCCTAAGAACACTCGATGGAGCTACCACAATGGCGGATCTTGGCCAGGTTAGTATTATTTGGTCTAAACTTAAACGACATATGAATATCTATAAGCTTATAACTAGGCTTTGTTTTTCTTTTGTGCAGTTTTGCTGTGGATGCTGACAGCTGCGTGCATCAAGACCGGTCGGCCTCAAATAGCGAGGCGAGCCATCGACCTGATTGAATCACGGCTTCACAGAGACTGCTGGCCAGAGTACTACGACGGTAAGCTAGGAAGGTACGTTGGAAAACAAGCAAGAAAATACCAGACTTGGTCAATCGCAGGTTACTTGGTTGCTAAGATGATGCTTGAAGATCCTTCACATATTGGAATGATCTCTCTTGAAGAAGACAAACAGATGAAACCTGTTCTCAAGAGATCTGCTTCGTGGACTTGCTGATTTCTAACCTTTTTTCTTGTATTATATAATGTCATTTGAGACTTGTCCTTTATTCGAGATTAAAGGAATGCAAAGACCTTTCGTTTGTTTTGTTTCATAACTCTCTTTTATCCAAACTAGTTGATTACTAAAAAAACAGAACTAGTTGATTACTAAACTAGTAAAATGCAAGAGAATTGTTTGTATAAACCAAACTAATTTCCCTAGCAAATTTGCAAGGGAATTGCAATTTGCTAAATGCTTGGGACTTGTCTAATTCTCTTGCAATTCCTTTGACTTTTTTAAAAAAAAAAATTTAACTTAATGATTTGGAAGTGTTTTGTTTTAAGTTTTAAAAATTGCAAAGTTGCAGCAAGGGGGTCCTTGCAAAAAAGTATTTAAAAAAGTTTGAGGTTTATTAAGGGTTTAAGGTTTCAATTTTGGTTTAGGGATTATTTAGTTTTAGATTACATAAAAGTAAAAACAATTCGAAGTAGTTATATTGGGTGTAACATTTTGTGTTTTAGGGTATATGGTCTAGGAGGGGTCAAAGAAAGGGCTTGCATTGTGGAATGGGGCTTTGTTTATTGTGGAACGAGGTATTATTTGAAGATTTGTCTTGAAAATAAAATATTTTACAAACATTTTTAAATGTAAATGGATTTCAGGAAATCTTATATCATTCTACAATTGTTTTAAATGTCCGTACTTCGGCAATTGCTTTGATTATCTAGCAATTGTAAAATAATTGCGAGGGAACCCTATCAATTCCCTTGCTAATACTGAATATATTTTTTATTTGGAGTTTCATTTGAATATCGTATCGAAAACATGATATTGCATAAAAAAATTTAGGGCCTTGGGGATGGTAATGGTTACTGTTTTGGTTATGCGAAGATGGTTTCATCATGGTTTCCTATTTCTTGTTCTTGGTGTTGTGGTTGTGTGGTAGTTCATTAATCTGGGTTTCTTCCAACATCACCAACAACGAATCAAACACATGGATTACCGGTAAGAGACACTATCTCCAGCGAGTGGATATCTTTTCGTTTTTTGGTCACGTCATATGTTCTGTTTACAGTCTACTCGGCTGAGTCGGTTATTTGGCATCACCCAACTAGAACGAGACATCTCCGACAGCCTTGTTGGAATCTTTGGTCTGACGTTCTGCGTCCTTTATTTGTCAAACCTAACAACTATTGTTAGTTTTGTGATATTCTCCGGATCGTGACTTTCGGATGCTTCAAACAAATTTTATTAGATTTGTTATGGAAACAACGTCCTCCAGAAAAGCCTCCATGGATTCAAGTTGTGGAAGAAAATTCAGAGACCAAAGGAAAGTGTTTGATGTTGTCTAAAGATGTATTTTTCAGAAATTATATTTTGATACAATATATTTGGTATCAAAATATATCACTGAAATCTTGGTTGGATTTATGGAAGAGATGGCAACACGAAATAGAAGATTTAGTCTCTTTGTTGTATGGCGATATTCGTACAATCGTTGAAAATTGGTCTTTCCAATATTTATTTCTTATGGTTAAATCTATACATTGGATTTTAAACCGAAGAATATATATAGATCTAAATTGGAATAGAACCGATGTAATACAACAAAGAGAATCGATGTTTATGATGCGACAAAGATTTCAAGATCGCAAGAGAATTAGGCCTCAGAGAGAATCATCTTCAGCTTCTCGGTGTTACATGGTTTTCTGTATAATTTTATCTATGTCATTTTATGTGCTTTCATTATTATGTATGTATCTGTGTAATTTCTTACAATCTAATTAATAAAATTATGTTGTCAAAAAAAATATTGCATAAAATTTTGAGATGTATACGGATTTTGGGAAATTAATTAACATCAAAAAATTATTTAGGGTTAGAAATCCGAGATTTGAGGGAATTTCTAGGAACTTATCAAATTCCCTTGCAAAAATTTAGAAGTTTAGTTTTAAGGTTAAATTTTCAAACTTTTGTTTTAGGTTTATTTAGGATTTTTATGGTTTTACTTATGGTTTAGGGATTATTTGGGTTTAGATTACATAGGTGTAAATTTTTTGAAATAGATTGCAAGAAGTAATCTAAACCCAAATAATCCCTAAACCATAAGTAAATTTTCTAGAAAATTTTCGTTATATATTTGCAAGGGATTTTCTAGGCATTCTTGTGTATCCTCGCAAATCCCTTGCAAATATGTAAGGAAAATTTTCTCTAGAAAAATTGCAAGAGAGTTGCGAGGATACACAAGAATGCCTAGAAAATCTCTTGAAAATTTGCGTGAGATATTTTTCCTATCAAAATTGTAAGGGGTTTGCAAGGATTGCTCGGAGCTTTTACGATATTTGTGAGATATTATTTTCTTAGAAAAAATTCCTTGCAAATCGTTTGCTTTCTTGTAGTGTCCTTCGTAGACAGTGACATGTCTCGACCTTCAATCTGGTTGACCACCATTTTATAATCATTAGAGAGTCCTCGGAGAACATACTCGATATTTTCCTCAGAATCATCTGGTTTCCCGAGCAACACAAGTTGATGAAATTAAGAAAAGAGATCTTGAAAGTATCCGAAAATGGTTTTTGATCCCTTAGTCCATTGTTGATGTTCTTGTTTCAGTTGACGGATGTTCCCATGACTTCGTGGATATTCTTCTAATAATCGTCTATGTTGTGTGTGAGGAAAAGTGTTAATGAATGAATGAAAATTCCATGTCAGTAGTTAGAGAAATAATTAACTTTCATATAAAGGGTTATGGTCAATCTTCTTATCACCAATTGTTATTTTTAAGTTGGAAACTCATGATAACCCTGAAATTAACATTATTAAAATTAAGATGCACATACTTATTTGCTAAACCGGAAAAATATTGTTTGCTAAGTGATGACTGATGAGTATAGAAAACCCCCCAAAAATTGTTGAGAATAAGGATTGAAAATACGTCTGAGAGACTATATTAAACTTTGTAAATACAAAAATTACCTTTGAGGAAGTCATGATATAGATCTCCTAGTTAGTACAAAGAGTTTTCATATCTTTTTGTTGAAAATCTTCCTTTTTATCTGATTCAATATCCAGAACAGTAGCTCCACCTTAGGCCAACCAGATGCACCAGTCAAGCAATTAAGGAACTGACCAGGACATATGTACATTGTACACTAAAACAGCCATATATCACCAACCATGAAGACTTTCATCATGAAACCAATTTTACTTAATTCTAAACTAAAAATTTCCAAGGTGAGGTGGAATAATCCTCAAAGCTATACGGACCAAAAGATAAGAAATTTATGAACCGGATATTGGTCCAACCATGAAGCAGCATTCATAAATTCCAATCACGGTCTTCATAAATTCCTCAAATGTGTATCTTCCAAAAACTGCAAGGTAGAGACGTGGGAATTGCACCTAGACAATCCCTGCCTCGCCTCTCAAAGGACAATTATAAGCTTCTATCCAACTTTACTGTTCAAAAGACAACCGACCCTGATCAAAGTCTTTTGAATAAAAATTCCACCCGCAAAAATAATTAATGTCAGGTTTCTATTGGAACATCCGAGGTTTCAATAAGATAAAAAAGCAATCCGTGGTTAGAGAATGGATTCAGAAAAATTCTTTGAAATTTGGATATAGAATAGAAACTCGGGTAAAGGAAAGGACGATGCAACGTATTGTTACTTCTGCTTTTCCACACTGGTCAGCAATATCAAACTATGAACATCATAGACTTGGTAAACTATGGGCAGTGGCGGACCCATCATGAAATTTGTGTGGGGTCAGAATATAAATAAAACTGTAAAGTTAAAAAAATAATTTTAAGTTGTCACTGGGTAGGATCGAACCCAGTATCTGTGGGTTCATAAGTGCACTTTCTTACCACTGAGCCACAATTCATAAGTGTATTTTTGTAGTGTCAGTTGACCCCACACCCTTTCAAGTGGAACGCCCCTGACTATGGGTTGTTTGGAGTCATTAGGTTCATGTTACTCTGTGTTTTAAAAGCTCTCAGATGATTACTGTTTCGGTTTTACTGGATGGCATGGCAGAGGAGTTCTTGTGTTTTTTTTCTATGCATCTAACTTCTCAGAGGAAAGAAAAGAGTTATGGAAGATTTTAACGAGATTTTGAAGCTGGATGAGCACTTGGGCATAATATCGCGACGGTTACTACGGGTATGCGTGATTTCTAAGAGGTTATATGCCATTGTCGGTTTCTGGGCATGGAAGCTCATGGACCAAAACTTACTTGGAGTAACAAGAGAAAAGATGAGTTCATTCAAAGGAAGTTCACTACAAGAAAACATACGCATTACAACTGTCATATTCGTTGTTATTTCGTCGTAAAAAGTCATTTACGACGAACAAACCTCGAAAAAAAGAATCGTCGTAAATCTTTGGTCATAATCAGTGGCGGACGCAGCATCATAATTAGATGGGGGCACATGACATTTTTTCAGTATGTCTAGTTCTAGAGTTGCAGGGAATTTCTGGTATTAATTATTGAAGGAAAAATAAAAATTAGATGGGGGCACGTGCCCCCGTACATTATTAACTGCGTCCGCCACTGGTCATAATGCACATTTCGACGTAAAATCATCGTAAACTTTACAACGAACCGTTTTCGTCGTAAAGACAAAACAGCGCGTGTCGTCGTAAAATCGTCCTTAACTTACGAGAAATATATTCATCGTAATATATTCGTAAAATTTCGTTGTAAAATAGGCGTACTATTTTGAAGTAAAGAAGTAGTTGATTGTAAGTAAATTGTACGACTTCTCACAATCGAAGGCTTGTTAGTTCGTCGTAATGTTTTACGTCTCTTTTACGTCGACTTCCTTGTTTATTAATCGCAAACTTTACGTCGACAAACAACTCTCGTTTAAATTTTTATTAATAATTAATTCCGAAAATATTATAAAATGAATTTTAAAATTATGAAATAATAATTTAAAATTCTGAAATAAAAAACTGCATAAATAAAAAAGATTCATAATGTTATACATAAGAAAAATAGAGAAAATCAAATGTTATACATAAAATAAAAAACTAGGTAAGGTCTTTGTCTTGGAAAAAGTCTCGGATGTTGGTTTGCTCCAAGTCCGCAGCTTCCTGTTCCGCAGTCTGGCTCGGTGGACGGTGGATGTTGAGCAAATTCCGGAGCCGTAGATGGACCCAAAGAAGAAGAACATGCAGGATCTCCTATCCCGAATGTCTGACTATAATGTGGTGCACCACGCTTTCTACGAGCCACCTAATTTTTAAGAAAAATATTAGATCAGAAAAACTTATAAATATCAATTATCTATCTATCAAAACTAAACTTTTTAAATTCCAGTTTTATCTATCACAACATAAACGCTTAAAATTCCAAACCTAATCTGACCACCTAATCTAACCACCTAAACTAACTTAAACTAAACTTAAAAAAAACAAAAAAAACAAAAAAAACTAACCTGATAGAGAGAGAGGACCTTCAGAGGAAGACGCGTCGAAATTAGGATATGAGGCGAGTCCATATATATAGAGAATTAATTTTCGTCGTAAAGGCGAAGTAAATTTACGACGAAATAAATAGATCCTGCGTTTTTTACGACAAATTAAAGAGTTCCCGCATCGTTAAATTACGTCGACTTTACGATGAATCGTATTACTTCGAGTTTACGACGAATCATGTTACTACGAATTAAAGAGGACGCATTTTTTTGTTTTACATCGAGTTTACGACGAATTAGTATAACATCCAATAAAAGAGATCTCGTGTTTCTATTTATGTCGACCTTATGACGAACCCTTGCAGAATCCCTAAATTTCAATACCCTGAACCCCAAACCATATACTTCTTCTCTTTTAATTCAAACATCTTATACTCCTTCTTTTTTTCTTCTACCATTTTAAACTTCTTTTCTCTTTTTCTTTTCAAACATCTCATACTTCTTAAAAAAACATGCATTATTAGTTCTTTTAAAATAACATGCATTATTATTAGTGATAACAATTGTTATATAGTTGTTATAAAAAACAAATATTATTCATCATTCAGATTCATCATTCTAGTTCTCATCGATCCATTGTTCATCACTTTCATAAAATTCATCTTCATTGATTTCATCAGTCTCATCATCAGGAAGATCTTCATAACCACGGTTATGCGGATCAATAAGAGGAGGTCATCGGTTGGTTGATCTGGTACCTCGACTGTATCGACACATGAATATTATTGTAAACGGTGCTCGTCTCCACCAATAATCCGACCTTGAGGTGTAACTTTGATGGCAGTCCACCAAGTAATACATGAATCTCTGATCCGAGGATATGAGATGAAGCTAACTTGCTCTGCTTGGGAAGCTAATATGAAAGGCTCGAATTTTTTGTATCTTCGTCCAGAATGAACATCAACAACTCCAAATTTGTTAAGCCGAACACCTTTGTTGACGACGGGATCGAACCAATCACATTTGAAGAGGACACATTTCAGCTTCAGTAATCCAGTGAATTCCACTTCGATTATCTTTTGAAAGATCTTGTAGAAATCTGTTTCACCTTTCATACATATTCTGTAGTTACTTGTCGCCTAAAGTCTTCGATACTCGTAAGTATGAAAAGTAAAGCCCCGTGTGAAATACATGAGTGATGTGGTGATCTTTGCAAGTGGACCTTGAACTAACTCGAGAAACCATGTCGGATAATATGGATTGTCATAATCAACCTATAAAACAAAATAACACAGATTTTAAAACTTCTTAACATCTTTTTACAACCACTTTACAACCATTATACGAGGAAAGTTGTTTGGTATAGCCCAGTAAATACACGTTTTCACCAACCACTTAATTGTATTGTATATCAGTTGTTAAGCCGATGTTAAATTATTTGTCGTAAATACCTCCTTCCTTTGCAACAACTTTACAATGATAAATCATTTCGTCTGTAAGTGGACGTAAATTTACGTCGATTATACGACGAAAACTCCTACTAGTATATTTACTTTCATTTTATGACGAAACCATTTTTCGATGTAAATATATCGTTAACTTGTCGTAATTTTACGACGCCATGTTTTCGTCGTAAAAAATCGTAGTAAGTCATATGCTTTCCTGTAGTGGTTGTATAGAACGTTGATAAATGACATGTGGATAACAAAGATTCCTCAAATTTATTGTGTCTTCGAAGCTGGTGGTTGTTCATACCATCTTAGGTGCATAATTCAGTTCACAACAGAGGCACTGAAACCTAAACGTCCTTTCAAGTTCACCAACGACATCACAAAATACCCAGGTTTCCTTCTTTTGGTCGAGAAGTATCGGGAGACCACAGCCCCATTATTCAGCTCAACCTCTGCTTTACACCGGCTAGCTAAGAAGCTAAAGGAGCTCAAGCCGTCTCTAAGAGAGCTCAGCAGAAAGCAAGTGGGTGATATCACTAAGAAGACGAAGTAAGCTTATAAGACTGTGCAATTGCCAATTGAATGCGATGACTAATCCCTCTCATTTGGTGTTGGATGAGGAGGCCCGGGCTTATGAGAGATGGACATAAGCCTCAAACAAGAAACTTTAGTTGTAAACTATATATTTTTTTGAATTAATTTAACATTCTTTCAAAAAAAATGTCCAAATTAGGAGAAACGGTCATAGAAATATCAAGATATGACCAATTTCCAAAACCCGGTCAAACCGGCATTATTTAAGGTAGGTCTTCAACTCTTTCAAATTGGTTCGACTCAAACTTAATAATGGAAGCCAAGATAGATATTATAGCATTCAGAAGCCATCCTGTATTCCTACCATGTACCAAAATCCAGTTGATCAGACGGATCTACTCTTGCTCATACTTCCCTTATTGGGAGTCTTTTGCATTTAAACTTCAACAGCTCTTTCCTAATCAGTTGGTGCACGAGATCAAAAGCACCCATGAATATCTCAAGGAATCTAACATACCCCCTAAAGCCTTTCAGGTTCAAGAAAACTCAAATTCCTTTCATTCAGCCAAAATCCCTCCAAATGCTCCAATGATTAGTTTCTAGATTTCTTGGGTTGTTTCCTTAGTTTCCTTTTTCTGAGAAATGAGCCACGATTTATATAAGCTCATATTAATATTTAAACTAGAGATTGACCTGTGCATCTGGTTCTTACATTTTTAGATATTGATATTTGTTTTCCATAATTAGTGTTATATATTTTAGATGTTTCGTAATATAACTAATTGTATTCAAAAATCCTGGACCGAATCAGGTAATATGGTTATTTTTGGTACAAATATCCAAACTTGTTTCAGATACATTGTTATTTAGATATTTTTAGATTTCTATACATCAGAACCAAACTCATCTAGACCCAGAAGGAGCCAACTCAAAACCCACACATAAATATATAATATTCAAGTGAGGCCTTATTTCAAAACAAAAAAATGACACCCGAACGGAACAACCAGTACCTAAATAGATAGTCAATGCTCATGCCTAACTGATTTTATAAACTAATAAAAATGATTCTTTCTATGTGTTTGGCTAAATTAAGTGAAAAAAAAAATCATTTTTTATTTAGTAAAATAATTATATAGAGTGAAAATTTAAGTGACAATAAATGTAATATTTTTTTATTATTTTGATTTAAATTATTATTTTATTCACAAAAACATGTCTTTGAATTATGTTTTTAGCTACATAATTTTCCACTTATTGAAACTAAAAACTGTTTTACAAGAAACTAAACCGAATGTTTAACCATATGGAAAAGTCAGTTATTTTACATTTTTGATTTTATAATTAACACAAAGTTAATGTTGATTAAATAATAAATAAAAATATGCACTGTTAATATTATAGTAATATAATTAATGATATGATGTATTGTTAAAGTAATATTATATATTTTTTCTTATGATTTTGTTTTAATCATTTCAATTTTAGATTTAAATTTGTGTTTTGTAACAAAGAAAGTCACAAGTAATATATTGATATCTATATGGATATCACTTTAGTGACATCAAGGTCGATTACTAGTAATCCTTGCATTGGTCTGCGTGGGGATAGCATTTCTCTTCTGCATGTCCATGGAGTTTTGAAAAATCCAAAAATTAATGAAATAATTGAACTAAATGAAATATGGAAAGACAACTAATGTAATTATATTAATGAAATTACTAAAAAGACAATATACTTCTTTTTTATACTATTATCCATATTTCGAAACAATTCTCATTTATATTGTTATCCATGTTTTCAAACAGTGCCAAAAAATACTCTGTTACTTCAATTTTAATAATATAGATTTCAATCATTCCATAAATATAATGATTTTGTTTTGTTTTTATCAAAAAAAGTCTTTGCATAAAAATTTGTCTTTAGAATTCTTTCAGCCATTCATTGTACTCTATTGATTTGTGGTTCATAGGTTGTTTATGTGATTCAGCAGTACTTTATATGATAGAGTCAATCAACCCACCAGATTTAGCGAGTCAATCCTTATCCGTTGACCACTTCATCATTCATCTATCGAATTTGAAAGAAAGCATTGAATAACCAAATCTATCGAATTTGAAAGAAAGCATTGAATAACCAAATTTCATCTCCCCATCATCCACCAAAGTGATATCACCCTCTAATCTTACATTTTCTTGGTATCAGAGCCGAAAGACTACAACCCAATTTGAATATATCCCCTTGCTTGGTTTACTTCTTGTTGTTTTTTTTTTTTTTGGCCGAATACTTCTTGTTGTTTCATTTCAAAAATCATAAAACAATTTAAAATAAATAAATAAAAAACAGTTTTGTCATTATCGTGTTCTTGCTCATTTAAATTGAAAACCAGAAAAATAATAGAGGTAAGATACAATTCTAGCTCGTGTAGATCATTAAGAATTAAAAATAAAAAAATAAAAAAGAGAGAGAGAGAGAGTCATTTTCTAGTTTGTTTTAAGTTGTGAGCTCCACTTGCCTTATTTAGATTTTGTGCATTCCATAACTAAGAGTCCAAAAAAAATCGTAATTCCATAATTGTTTGATTTTAAAAACTTGCTTTAAAAATTAGGCATGGACATTTTACCTGGATCCGAAATCGACCCGAAAAAACCCAGTCCGGATAGGAACCAGACCGATGTTTTTACCCTATTGGATCTTGTTATAGAGGACCTGCGGATCTTGCATCCGACCCGATCCCAACCCAAGACCCGATGGGTACCCGAATTATTAACACCATAGATGCTTTAAGCCCTATCAAAAAGCCAAAATTCTCTACCCATCGATCTAATTATGAATGACTATATATAGAGCATGATTTATATTCTTTTTTTCTGTCTAACCGAGGTGGGACTTCTTTCCTAACAAGATTAATAATGTGAATTAAATAAAATGCATCGAAGGGCGTCGAAGTAAGGTTATTTGTCCAAAGAGCAAGGGGGTGGACCCAGAGCCGGTATTGGAATTTTATTGGTTAGAAGCCAAAAATATAATGGGGCCGATTAGGGTCGAACTCATGACCTCCTCAAACTAACAATAGTTAAATTACCAAGCCGGCTGAAGAAAGATTTGAAAAAATGTGGCCGCGTTATTACTTAATATTCGGCGGCCGGAAGCATGGACTTGGCCCGCTTCTGTTCAAGGCCGGCTCTGGGTGGACCACTAGGAGACAACATAGTGTTGTTATATCTCACATACTTTAATATATATACACATTTTAATACAATAAAAATACCAATTTTGGATAAAATTTTGGATATTTAAATATTTTCAGGTGGTATTTTTTGTATTTTTGGGCCGTATTCGAACCGAATCCGACCCGGAACCGAATCGAATCTGAACCGACAAATTCTAGTTATCCTATTGGGTCCAACTATCTAAGACCCGAACCGATCCGAACCCGATAGGACCCGAACCGACTCCCGAACCGAGAATTTCAAATTTCCCTATTGGGTCATAAACTCTAAAACCCAAAAAACTGAAACCCGAAAGGACCCGACCCGAACCCGACCTGAGGACCCGAGTGCCCAGGCCTATTAAAAATGAATCATATTTAATATTTCGACTTTCCACAATTGATTCATCACAAGCCTGCGTTCAAAAGGGAAAAGAGAATTCATTCAACTTAGTTTATATCGTTTTGGTCTATTATTTGCATATTTATCAGATTTAGTCTAAGTTGCATTATTTCATTTTGCTTTATTTTCTATACCAGGACTTCCACTGTTTCACTTGATCTTTGAGGATCATTTAAGAAAGAAATGGAAGAGCAAGCACATGACCAGACCCAACTGGCTGCACTGAACCAGATTTGTGTAGCTATGCATGCGACGAGTGATCGCATGGCCCGATTGGAACAAAAGAAACAATCTGGTTAGAAACAAGGCCAACGACCACAAAAGGGAGAACAAAGGTTGGGAGATGCACCAAGGAGCTGAATATGTTGAGCCCAAACCACCAGACCCTTCATGGAGAGCCACACGACAAAAGCAAAGGTACCAACTACACCATTCAGATTACTATGCTAACCAAGCGCCATCGGTTTATTAGGGGCATGAGGCAAAAGCCTTTTTGAATACACGGTGTGCACGGCTCACGCTCCAATGGCCAGTTCTTAGATTTCTTGAATTGTTTATTTATTTTTCTTATTTCTGAACAATGAGCAACCACCTATATAAGATCATATTAGTCCACTGTGATATTACCTTTCATCAATCCAAAAATATAATCAGTTTATTTTATTTTATCATCAAAAGTCTTTGCTGAAATATCTGTTTTAAGAATTCGTTGAGTGATTCATTAATGTGTTCTATTGATTTATGGTTCATAGGTTTTTCGTGTGATTAATCAGCCATTGATATCACCATTTGAAATAAACCATATTTTTTATGAAACTTAAAGCTTTCTCTTTTCATTTTTCTTTTGCATTATAATAAGGCTATAGAGTTATCTCTTTATCATTATGGTTTATGCATCAAAAAGCTCAAGCACAAAATTATACTGTTCTTAAATGCTATCAGAAACCTGGTATTATCAAATTATCTGAATATTTTTATGAAAATAATTAAAATTATCCAATATTTTTTACCCAAACATTTGAATTACTCGTTATTTAATTCACCCTTTGAATTACCGAATTTTTAACCCAAATTATACAAAAAAAAAACAGAAATTGAACTAGATCTTAATTGGACCAAAAAGATTTCAGATATTAGTTGTTTTCCAACCTTGTTACTTGAATCGAAAACTAAAATAACCAAAACAAGGCCGAGCTGAAAAGCAAAAAAATTCCAAACCAAAACTTAACCAAGAACCAAAGCTTAAGTCTGCCCACATGTGCAGGCAGCTACGTACATAACGCTCCATCTTCTATCCACCATTTGTGGTGTGATTTGTCTGTAAGGACGTACATACTTTATCGAATTTGTGATTTGTCTGTATCGACGTACATACTTATGGAATTTAGCACACAATAATAAATATGTACCATTTTGACTGTTAACAATCACAGTCACAGAAAAAATTAATTCTCTAGAAAACGTACATATTTATCCTTTACTTCTAGAAATTATGTTTCCTTAACCAATACAAAAAGATAGATTTTTTCGCAATATTTTCAGATTCAACTTCTTTTACAGATTTTTTTTTTTTTGAGAAAACAAAGAAGGGATTCCCATTTACTTCATCGAATTTTCTTTACAGATTTGTGTCATTAATAAACTTCATCAAATTTACTTCTCTTAGATATCGAATCATTTCGTCCTTTGAATTAAAATAAGGGATTCAAAAATACGATTCAACCACATACCTATTTGAATGTACCTACTTATTCTTCGAGTCTGGTAAATAATGTTAGATTTGTAAAAATATTTAGTTAAAAACTCAACCTCAGTTGCTTCCGAATACGAATATTGTATATTATATTTTTGAAAGATCCGCTTATAATCTACCCCATCTAGAAGATGTAAATAGGTATACACTTTATATATAATAATCTTATTATTATAAAATGGAAAGTGACAGCTTCTTTTGAATTTCCAGGAAAGGAGGTTGTCATGTTTGGCTGGATCTCACCTAAATCCCACATTCCCATACCTTCTTCCTCTTCTTACGCACATGATTCTTTCTTTTGTTGTACATTTTTTATTTGCCTCTAACACCATATTGAAATAAGTTGTATCCAGACTCCGATATTTCTATATATATTACAGATATATAAAGTCAGAGCATGATTAACTCGGAGTTTTTAGGATGGAGTTCTTAGCGAAAGGTAATAAACTGTTTCTTAACTTTTAACTAAAAAAATTAAGAACCGGTTCTTAAAGTCTTACAACCCCGGGTTAATCATAGTCTTATAACATAAATGTGTTAAAAAAAAAAAAGTTATAACATAAATATCTATACTTTAAGAAACTAGGTGAAGTCAATTATCAGACAATATGGTTTTTTTTTTATCAAATGATACAATATGGTTATAATGATAGATTCGGCCACCTACTTTCCTAAAACATGTCACATGTCTTCTCCCTTGTCTTAATCTTCTTTATCTATTTATTTTTATTAAATTATTTTATTTTATGTTGTCCATTTATCCCGATCAGTCAGCTGCTTCTCCACATTCCATTTCCTGTATAGAAGTCTTTTTTTTTTTTTAAGAACTGTGTTGTTTGCGCCTATAGTGTAATATTTCTTTATTTTGGCACCGAGTTAAATCAATAGATATGTTAAATTTGTTGATCAAAAGTAAAAAAAAAAAGGTACATACTAATGAATGCTTCAAGAATTGAAACGACAGAAACAAACCAGACTACGTAACGTTTCCATAACCTTCGAACCATCTGTGTAAAAGACCCAGGAGCATTATTGGCTTTCAGTAGTAATACTTAGTTGACATAATATGATTCCTTATCGTTGCCAATCTCCCGAGCTAATTGTTTCACCGTTCTAGTGATGTGCTTGTGACGCCTACCATTATATTATCTCAAGATGTAGTAGATGGTCACCTGAAATACTAATCTCAGAAGTATGAAATCGAGAAAAGTCATACGTGTGAGTAGTAGCCAAGTAGGTGGTTTTCAAATATGAATCTGGTGTCCTCCCGAAAAGGCTTCCTGCCACTCCTATTTCATAGTGTAGGTGCATGGAAAAACAAAAAATAGGTGCCCTGTTGACTCATCTGGTTCACCCAAAACAAACATCTTTGCACTCGTCTCCATGACTCCATCTTTTCATACGTATCCCGTTGCCACACTATTTTTGACCGCTAACCAACTGATGAAAGAGAATCGAGTAATACTTTACGAGAACCGGACTACTGCTTGCTCCATTGCTTTTTCCTCTATGCTCTCTTATATGTTTCCATGTTGATTGAGATGAGAAACAGTTACAGAACTAATTTTGTGCTGTGGCTCGAGAAAGTAATTTTTTATTAAATGAACTATTATTGGTTAGGAATTTGTGGAGATTTGTTAACAGCAACAACCTGTGGGAAATATTATGTAGTTCTTTTGAAGAAAAAAAGAAGAACGTATATAATGAACAAGATATTTGTTGTAAGTTGCTATACTAATATACTATATGGTCCCCGTTTTGTAACCTAACTCAAATTTCTAGAAGTATTCGGCTGTAAGCAATATCCATCTGTATCTACATGGAAAAGTGGATAACGGTTCATCCAAAATAGTCCAAAACTCTGTTCACATTTCACTCCTGATGGATTACGCTTAGAAATTTCGACAATTACTTTTGAAATTAAAAAGTTCAAATTCACTCATGCTGATCGTGATCTAATATGCTTACACATATTTTTATAATACTAAATACTAAGCTGATGGTGACGGTTACGATTTAAAGTTAGAAAGAATAATAAAGGAATAATCGGTAACACACTATGCACGGCGCTGATCGTACCGATTGATAAAGCTAAGAAAGAACGGTAAATTCCTTTGTTCTTACCACAACGGTGAAAATTTTCCAATAAAAGCCTTTAAAAGGTAAAATATATGAACAAAACTAAAACAAAAGGCCAAGAAACTGAAGTAATAATCACAACAGTGACAAACGCGCCGCCGTCACTGGATCCCACCACGGCTTTGAATCTGCTGATGATCCGTTTCCACTTCTCCCACCCGACCTGACTAAAGAGGTTGACCCGGACCCAAGAGTTAAGTCCAGATTCAACTCTCTGTCTCCTGAATTATCATTGTAATAACAATCACCGTTCTGCCGGATATCCTCATCAGTCGTCGTGCCGCTTGTGGATGCTACGTTATCGGAGGAAATATCCGTCTTCGGTCTGATGGTAAAAGAGTTGTCAACGGCGCCGTTCTGAGGTGAAACAGTAACGACGGTTGATAACTGAGACGGCACCGTTTTGGAATGAATCACGGCGATGGAACCTTTGATCGGACGATGAGTTTGCGGGTCGATTCCATGGCTACGAAGCTTCCTCTTAATATGAGTATTCCAATAATTTTTAATCTCATTGTCTGTTCTTCCTGGTAATCTTCCCGCGATCAATGACCATCTGCAAAAAAAAAAAAACAATTAAAAGGTAAAACTGATGCTACCCCTGTTTCTATTTTCTCTCTGTTTCTGAAATTTATTTCCCGGGAAAATTTTAAAAATGGAAAGTTTATTTACTTGTTGCCGAGTAAGCTATGGAGTTTGATGATAACTTTGTCTTCTTCATCAGAAAAATTGCCACGTTTGAGATCAGGACGAAGGTAATTAATCCATCTCAATCTACAACTTTTACCACACCGTAACAATCCTGTTGCAATCAAAGGAATAATGATAATTGAATATATATAGACCAAAGTATTTGATTTAAACTCAATAATTATGAGAAAATAGTTATGAGACCTGCGGATTTGGGAAGTGAACGCCAGCTACCTTCGCCGTGAATACGGATGTAGTCGATGAGACGTTGGTCTTCTTCTTTGGTCCAAGCTCCTTTGTTTGTGTGGGCTTTCTCGCAACAAGGAGATCTTCCCATGGTGGATTAATATGGTTTTGCGTGTACGCGAGAGAGAGAGAGAGAAGAGCGCAAAGCAAGATGTGCGGAGAGTTTGGGTCTCTTATAAAAAAAAGAGTTATTCTTGTGTTCACCCCCTAAGGTTCACCAACCAATAGAAAATTGTTATTTTAAATCTAATATCTTTTAATTAAGGAAACCAAATAACTTGGCAAATTATATTATTTTTTCAAAATAAAATTTAAAAATAAATAAAAATAATATATAAAAAACGAATTCAAAAAAAAAATAATGTTGTCAACAAAACACTAAACCCTAAACTCTAATACTAAACCCTAAACTCAAATCCTAAACCCTAAATCCTTGGCTAAACCCTAAATCCTTGGGTAAACCCCTAAACCCTTGGAAAAACACTAAACATGTTGTCAACAAAACACTAAACCCTAAACTCTAATCCTAAACCCTAAACCCTTGGGAAAACCTTAAACCCTTGGGTAAACCTTAAACCCTTGGGTAAACCCCAAACTCTTAGGTAAACCCTAAACCCTTGGAAAAATACTAACCATTTGGATAAATTCTAAATTATAAATCTTAAACACTAAACTCTAAATCTTAAAAATAAATATTTTTTTTTTAAATAATCTTTTCTTAGAACTATTGTTATTTTTATTTATTTAATTTTTTATTTTTTATTTTAAAAGCATAATATAATTTGGCAAGTTATTTTGTTTCCTTAATTAAAAGATACTAGATCTAAAATGACAATTTTCTATTGGTTGGTGAACCCAAGAAAAAGTCTAAAAAAAAGGAGGTGACTTTTTGACCGAGTTGGTACATTACATGTGATTATGTGTGAGAGAGAGGATGTGCTTTGCTGTGTCGTGTGTGGGGGATTTGGTAGGTAATCTTTTATTTTCTTTATCTCATTTCCCAATTTTTTCTCCTTAGATTCTGCTTTTTGTTTTTTTTTTTCCTCTTTCTTATAGTAGGCTTCGAATGGATGGAGTATCCGGGCAATTTTAAGGTATCCGGATTCGGATCCTTATCCGCCGGATCCATAATTTTACTATTCTTATCCGGATCCGGGGTTCTCGGATATCCAGGTGTCGGATATCCTTCTAAAAATTGTAATATCCGGATCCAGATTTGGATCATTAAATAAATAAAAAATAATATTAATATATATAAAATATTAACAATAATTTAAAAATAAAAATATATATAATATCTTTAATTATTTCTATGTATAATATTACAAAATTTACATAAAATTTATATATACTATTATAAAAATGAAAATATATTAAATAAAATTAATTTATATATATAGATATTACTATTTTTGAAATATTTATTAATAAAACTTACGGATCCGGATATCTGGACTTAAAAATTAAGATATCCGGATCCAGCTTTGACGGATCCAACATTTTACTATCCGGATCCGGATTCGACTCCTCCGGATATCCGGATTTTCGGATCGGATCCGGATCGAATCTCGGATCGAATCCGGGTCTCGGATAAAAGTTCCAGGCTTACTTATAGCTCGTTGAGAGTTCAGACAAATACAAAAGTAAAAAAAAGCTTGACATTTCTTATATAGGTTGGGAGTTTTATTTGGATAAATCATAAACTTCAAAATTTTAGTTTTTTTTTTCTTGTATTTTCTGGTCATTTGTCACAAATTCTCCCTTTTTAATTTGATATTTTGTTATACAAATGAAAATTGGGAAAATTGTCAAAACAGAACAAAAATTTAGCATGGTTATCCCTTTGGTATAAAACCAATTTTGTCCATTTTGTCTCCTTTTTACTATTTTCCTTTCTGAAATTTAATGAAATAAATAATTTTATTAATCAAATTTTTTTTCAAAAATATAAACAATTAATAAAACACTGATATACACAAACACATATATTTTTTTGGTTGAAAAACTTGATAAATAATTTTTTAAAATTTTTTTCTAATAAAAGTAGAATTCGTCTTCTACGGAAAATGAGTTAGTAGAAAACGAATTCCAGAATAAACAAGTCCATCTACTTTTTTTAGAAAGAAAAATCTACTTTTAATTAAAATTCTGAATATGGGGAATGCGAATTCTACTAATTATAAAGATATCTAATTTTCTCTCAAAAGCAGTTTCTACTTTTATGAAGTATTCTAAAATTTCGGGAATGCGAAATCTAAATACAACATGTAAGTCTACATAAGGTAGAAATTGCATTAAAGATTTTTGTCATGGTTCTACTCATTGTAGAAGGTGTCTTTTACGGATAAAAAACCTATTTTTCGAAAATTAAGGAAGTTTATGTTAAGAAAATATTCTAAAAATATTATAACTTCCTAAAACGTGTTTTGAACAATTTGTTTTGGCAAAATATATATAAAAAATAATTTTTCCTTTTCTTCTTAATCAATCTATGATTTCTCCATAGTTTGTCTCGTGATTTTCACAAACTCTTGCTCTATGATGCATATCTATACAACATATGGTGTTTGGAAATTTGGTGCAGCTACGGGATAAGTTGTTTTGGCTGGTGACAAAGTGGGTAGGCTACTGTTATTAGAATCAAGTTATATCTTAGAAGATTTTAAAAGAATTGTTGCAGGGGATTTTGATATGGAAGAAGATTAGGGTTAGCAGGGATATTTGGTTCCGTATTTCAGTGTTTTTTGTTCCCTTTTTAAAATTCTTTTTACATTTTTTGCCTTTCTAAAAAATTTTATTTTTATCTTTTTTCATTAAACTTTTAAAAATTGTTTTAATGTATGTTTAATTTGATTAATGAAAGGTTAATTTTGGCACTATAAAAAATATTATACTATAGAAACAACTTAGTGATGATATTATACTAAAGGGACAACTATCCTAAATTTTTGTTCCGTTTTGGCAATTTTTCCACGAAGATTTTAGTCGAATCTATTCGCATGTCATTTGAAATAGAAGTAAAAGAACATCATACTACACAAATGAAAAAAATTGTCACTCACAAGAGAATTTAAACTATTAATATAGCAAAACATAAATCTTTGTATACATCATTTACACGAAATTCAGCAAATGATCTTCTTACCATCAACAGTTGATGAGTAAAATATATGATTGTGAACAGTATATGCCCCCAATTTATTTTCATTTCTTATATAAAAAAAATGAAAGACAATTCTATCAAATAGTTTTTTTTTAAGTTTTTATCACAAAAATAGCATTTACAAAAGAAAATAACCAAAATAGCCTCTTTTATTTCGAAAATTTTAATATTTATTTTTTGTTTATTTTTTTTATATGAAACCATATTCCCAAAACCTCACCCCTTAAGTCTAGATTAGTTAATCATAAAGTAAAAATACATTTTTACCCTTTAATAAAACTTATTTTGGTAATTTTCTTCATTGAAGATTATTTTTGTGACAAAAACTTAAAAATGGATATCATAGAAAATTTCTCGAAAATCGTTAAAACGTGATTCTGCTTAACCAAACTTATTTTGGTCATTTTTTTCATTTGTATATATGGTAAAAGACGGGCTTGACTAAGGGGGTGATTGGTAGTTGCTGTAGATGCTGTCCACAACCCTATTTATTTTTACAGCACCAAATTCAGATCAATCAAGCTTTAAATTTTTTTTTGAAACCACAGCTCTTGAAATAACCTACAGCTGTACAAGTGCTCTGCAGAGCCAAATATCTAAAGCAATTTTTTAGTGCTTTCCATAAAATTCTACAGCACTAAAATCTAAAGCCACAGCAAAAAATCTACAGATTTTTTTCTACAGCAAAAATTTTAAAGCTACAGCCGTTACCAATCGGACCCTGAAACTTTCAAAAACGTGTTTCTGTTCGTGAACGTGTTTTTGGAATTCTGCTAAACCATCCAAAATGTTGTTTGAAAGCTCAATTTTTCCATGCTAAGCTTGCTGATCCAATCAGCCTCCTTCAGACTTGGAAGAATAAATAAACATTGAAAAGGAAACTAGTAAGTTCTGATCGGGAATTCAACGAACTCTCATGTCTTACAAATATCTGATGAGCATTTCAACTATGCTTTTAGTGTTTTGAAAGTTATGTATTAAGATCAGACAATCAAGAAACCACCCCATGATCAAACCATACAATTGGCAGCAAATAAAATTTTGTAGAAGATGAAGAAGATAATGTCCTCAAGTGTATTTAAAGAAAACACGTTTAAAGAAACAACTCTCTCCTTAAAAAAACATATCATCTTCCTTCCCTCTACTTACTATTCTCCTCCGGCTATTTTACTTCCTACTCCGGTGACCGTAATGTCTATTTGCGGTCGCCGGAGTACCTTCATGTTTTCCTTTGTTTTTCTCTGTAGTCTCCATGGTCTTCTATGTGTCAGCGGAAGTGAAGCTCTGTACCTCGCGGCTCAGATCCGGTGTCTATGGAGTAGATCTGTGTTGTTCCGATGAGGGTAGTGATGCTAGAGGATGGCGGATGCTCCTCTTTGTAGCTACCTCCAGTTTTGCTCCGGCAACTTTGTCCAGAAATATTTTTATAGATCTCGCCGAGTTTCTCTTTTTGGCGGCGTATGGTTCATCGGGGAGGCCTCTTGGTCTCGGATCTGGGTTGCTTGCAACTCCGATGTCTTCTCTCTGTCTTTGTTCCTCTGGTGGTCTACGGGGGAAGCGCATGGAGTCCTTGAGTGGGCGTGTCTTTCTCATGCTCTGAGGTTACTCCGGTGGCTGCGCTTGGTGTTGCGTTGGCCATCATCTCGTTTCTGGTGGTCTGCTCGTCTCAAAGTTATAAGTCTCAATCATTGTGGTGTCCACCGTTGCTGGGCTTCTCTCCTTGTGCTAAATCCAGCGGTCAACTAGCTGACAACAGAGCAGTGAAGTAGGTTCCGATAGAGGTTGGTTTTCAGTTAGGCTTTCGGTCTTCTCTCACTCGGTTGAGGCTGCTCCGGAGGTGGTGTGCTGTTTGGTCTGCTTTTTCTTTATGGGCTCTAGGTTCAACAGGTACGGTCCCGGTGAGAGGTTTATAAGCGGAAATCTTTTGTGTCTTAAACTGTAAGACGATGCTGTCGGATAGTTCCACTGCCTCGTGCCGCCGGTGTATGTCAATGTCGGGTTGGTCTGTCAGTCCGTGCTTGTGATTCTTGGAGTGGTTCGTGATTTGTTTGCTTGCCGGAAACTGTAGGTACCGTAGCTTCAAGGTCTGAGCCGCCTTTCTCTCGGACTCGTAGCAACTGGCTTTGTCTATGGAGGGGACGCTTCATTGGTCTCCATTTCCAAACGTCCTTGAATTCTCGTCTCTGTTTAAGCCAGTGTTGTTGTGTTTAGCATTGTTGGTCAGATTAATAAACAGTAATTCTGCTATTAAAATTTGGTATAATATTTTCAAAAAAAAAGTTTAAAGAAACGAAGTATTATTTCGTTAAAAAAAAACAAGTATTTGACTAGTTGTACTAAGGCCGGCTCTTAAATAATGGAAGTTAGAAACAAATTAAAATTCCGGGTCTCATACTTTCTGTGAATAAGAAAATAAAAATATTTATTATTGCGAAAGTGAAGAAAAGTGTAAAAATTATGGACAAATATTAATAAAGCTTTTAGTGTATGCTGCAAATATAATTTTATTTATTAAACCTATAGCAGTTGAGTAATTTTTTTTAAACTAAGTTTTTGATAAAAATTTCTCAAAATTCTTTTAATAATTTGGGAAAGTAAATTTCAAGTTTTAATGAGCTGAATCCAGAGTCGATTTTCAATTATTTGCATAAATATTATTTTACAGTGTTATATTTCTGTAAAAAAAAATTAACATCCAAATTTCATAGTTCGATATTATATTTGTGAAGAAGAAAAATATCATAACTTTTTTTTGTGCAAAGAAAAATATCATAACTAATATCAAGAATCCTTGACAAAAAAAAAAAAAAAAACTTACCAATCAATGAATTTTCCGGTTTGATAAACTGTATATGGTTTGTTTGTATGAACCGGTTTACTTTTGTTATTTTCTCTGGTTAAGCTGTTACATTTTCGGTAGAGCTTTTACCGCATAAAAACATCATCATCTCTAGAAAAATAATTTGAATCAACGAAACAAACAAAGAGATATTCTCTCTAACAACTCTGTTCCCATAAATCGAAATTCTAGGGTTCTGATTCAAATGAACTCCTCCCACTTCATTCACAAATTTCGCCACTCTTCTAACCGAGAAGACATGGCCAACGAGGAAGAAGAAGAATCACCCACGGAGCTAAACACGATCAACAGCTCCGGCGGTTTCCTAATCGTCTCTCCCGATAAAGTCTCCCTCAAGTACACCGGCGCTGGCCAGCACGGTCACGACGTCGGCGTCGTTCAAGCGAATAAGCCTGCTCCCTTCAAGCGTCACGCTTACTACTTCGAGATGTACGTCAAAGATGCTGGCGTTAAAGGAAGGGTTGCGATTGGTTTCACTACTGATAACTTCAAAACCGGAAGGCATCCTGGGTACAATTCTGTCAGTTTCGGTCGTGTTGTGTTTGATTAGGTTTAGGACACTCTTTAATTTGTTATTCATGTTCTGTAATGATTTAGATGGGAACTCAACACTTGTGGGTATCATGGTGAAGATGGACTTATTTATCTTGGGAAAAGACAAGGTGAAGCATTTGGTCCGGCGTATACAACCGGTGATACGGTTGGTGCCGGTATAAACTATGATTCTCAGGAGTTCTTTTTCACGTAAGTAAATCAATGTTTGAAATGGAGATCAAGATCCAGTTCATTTCATGTCACACTTCTGACATATCTTATTGGTCGTAGTGTAAATGGAACTCTGGTAGGGACTGTCTCCAAGTACATCAAGGGTCCTCTGTTTCCTACTGTCGCCGTACATAGCCAAAACGAGGAGTATTGCTTTTATTCTCTTCTTTGTTTTTGTTTAATTGATTCAGCTGCTTGCACGTGATGTGAGGTTCATAGTTGTGCTCTTTGCTTCTGTTGTGAATGTTGGCAGGGTTACTGTTAACTTTGGGCTGGAGAAGTTTGCTTTTGATTTTAAGGTAAGTCCTCTGTGTTATTTCATAGAAGTGGAGTTTCTAGATCTTAGATTGAATACATTTATTGAGTAGTAAAAAGAAACGATTTGCATATTTTCCCTATGTTTATAAAGGTATAAATATATAATGTGACAGATGTTTTCTCTAATACAAATTGAGTACATAATTTGTGATCACACATTACCACTTAGACTCAATGATTAACATTCATATACTCTGTAAGAATGTTTAGGTATAAATTAGATGGTGATTTTCTTTTCTGTTGTGTAAGGGGTATGAGGTATCGGAGAGGAATAAGCAACAAATAGCCATTGAAAAGACATCCATACCACCGAACATGAATTATAGGTTTGCTCTTTTCTGTTCTGTTTTCAGGTTGGCAATGAATTTTCCTAAAGCTTCATTATTTTTTTTGGTCATCAGGCTAGTAAAAAATTACTTGCTTCATTTTGGGTATGAAGAGACTTTTCAAGCTTTCAACCTAGCTACTAAAAGTACAGTTCCTCCTATCTACTTTGCTCAAGAAGACGGTGTTGAGGTGCAAGATACAGCATATGCACTGAATGAGAGGAAGATCCTTAGACAGGTATTGAACTACTTAATTAGTACTGCTTTTATTTGTTATTACTGAACTGATGTATGCTTCTGTTGGTTGGCAAAGCTTATAGGGAAGGGTGAGATTGATGCTGCTCTTGCTAAACTCAGGGATTGCTATCCCCAACTTGTACAGGTGGATTGAAAAACAAGTCGTAAAGTGTTAATTAAGATGCTTTGCATTTTGATTTGAACTCTTACCCCAATTGTATTATATGCAGGATGATAAATCAGAAGTTTGCTTCCTCCTTCGCTGTCAAAAGTTCATTGAGTTAGTACGGGTATGCTCTTTGTTCCTTATTATATTATTGGCATACCAGGTCCATGGTGGTTAGACTATTTCTCTTAATGCTTTGGGGGAAATTTTTCTTACATGCATAGATTGGAGCATTGGAAGTAGCTGTGAAATATGGAAGAGTGGAGTTAGCCAGTTCATTGGTTTAAATGTATTCCAAGACATTGTAGAGGTATTGACGCTTCTTCGACCTTAAACTTGTGTGATGGATTGGTATTTGATATCTATGGGTTTCAAAGTCA